>NC_141383.1:11113689-11413689 GCF_017979445.1 Akebia trifoliata | reverse complement strand
TATCTCGTTTATGATTGATCTGAAGAGTTTCATGTCCCTAAGCGAACCGACGGGGAGAAAGAATAAATTCTATGATGAATTTCAGAAAGAAATATTTTGTTCCAATTTCTTTGAGCCTGACTCAAAATCTTCAATATAAAAAGTCAAAATTAAAAGTTAAACCTTTATTGCGCTTGCGGTAATCAAGGATTTCAAACTTTCATAATAAGGGCACTTCTTTTTTTAAAGAGTACAATTTCCCCCCTTACACTTGGGGCATTTATTTTCAAATTATGTTCAATTATCCTCAATGCAAGGTTCCCTATCAAACTAGGGGCATTTTGGTTCTGAAACACTCCAACCCCAAAGGATAAGGTTAACTTTGAATTAAAGGTTACCCTCTTGATAGCAATTTTGAAAACTCCTAAGATTCAAAGAGAGTTAAAATGTTACCGGACCTTCATAAAATCCAACTTTTTATTAAAACAAATAATAATAATTCAAGTGCGAGGTTAATCCCCTGTTTGTTCCCTCAAAGCTTAGTTCATTACTCTTTCACTCCGAGTAGGTAGAATAGAACTTCTAAAAAAGAAAATTAGTTCATTACTCTTTCACTCCGAGTAGGTAGAGTAGAATTTCTAAAAAAGAAAATTAGTTCATTACTCTTTCACTCCGAGTAGGTAGAGTAGAACTTCCCAAAATAATTAGTTAATTACTCTTTCACCCTGGGCAGGTAGAGTAGGACTCCCAAAACAATTAGTTCATTACTCTTTCACTCTGAGTAGGTAGAGTAGAATTTCCCAAAATAAGTAATTTATTACTCTTTCACCCTGGGCAGGTAGAGTAGGACTCCCAAAACAATTAGTTCATTACTTTTTCACTCCGAGTAGGTAGAGTAGAACTTCCCAAAATAATTAGTTCATTACTCTTTCACCATGGGCAGGTAGAGTAGGACTCCCAAAAAGTTTAGTTCATTACTCTTTCACTCCGAGTAGGTAGAGTAGAACTTCTCAAAAAATTAGTTCATTACTCTTTCACCCTGGGCAGGTAGAGTAGGACTCCCAAAAAGCTTAGTTCATTACTCTTTCACCCCGAGCAGGTAGAGTAGAACTTCTAGAAAATTAGTTCATTACTCTTTCACTCCGAGTAGGTAGAGTAGAACTTCCCAAAAAAATTAGTTTATTACTCTTTCACTCCGAGTAGGTAGAGTAGAACTTCCCAAAAAAATTAGTTCATTATTCTTTCACCCCGAGTAGGTAGAGTAGAACTTCTAGAAAATTAGTTCATTACTCTTTTACTCCGAGTAGGTAGAGTAGAACTTCCCAAAAAAATTAGTTCATTACTCTTTCACTCCGAGTAGGTAGAGTAGAACTTCCCAAAAAAATTAGTTCATTATTCTTTCACCCCGAGTAGGTAGAGTAAAATTTTCAAAAAATTAGTGTATTACTCGTTCACCTAGGGTAAGTAGAGTAAGACATTCAAATTTTACTCAGATTATGCTCACTTTTGCTAAGATTATGCTCAATTTATGCTCAGATTTTACTAAGATTATGCTCAGTTTTTCTCAAATTTTACTCAGTTTTACACAGTACATACACTCACACTTGCACTTTTTAGTCAGGGAGAGTTCTCTAAAATTCAAGGATCTGATACCGTCAGTGAGAGTTCGCGCTCAAGGACCTAACATTTTTTAGTTCGAGGAGAGTTTTACCCTCAAGGATCGGAACACCCCGACGAATTGCTAAATCAGGCTGTAAAATGAGCTGTCACTAGCTTTGGCATTCGAATATCGCACTATCTATCAAAATAGATTTGCTATCTAGTTTGCTTCAACCCTCTGCCAAAGAGGGGCATCTGTAGATACCCCATTTTTGCATCCGCCTGATTAATCAACTCGTCAACCTGATCGCAACGGTTCCCAATGATGGATGTTTATTCCAATGTTTTATTTTGTTACCAGATGTGTTTCAGGAATCCGGATGAGGTATCTCGAACTGAAAAAACTTTAGAAACCACGCTACGCTAGGAAAATACGACTCTAGAAACATACGAATCATTATTTTTCAGATAAAAAGAAGCTTCACGATAAAAATCACTAAAAATGACCAAATTACCAAAATACCCTTAACATCAAAACAACCCTAGAGCCTACGTTACGATTAGGAAAACTCATTCAAACACATAAAACAACAAATCAAAATCAAATAAATCATTTCGCCAATTTTAACAGAATTTTACAAAATTACAAAAATGCCCCTCATAAAGCTCACGATCATTTCACACAAAAAATTTCATAAATGACACAAACCAATATTTCCATTGAATTCCTTACGAAAAATCGATTATAAAACATCCTGGAACATAAAAAACTGACTTAAAACGCGAAAAGTCCTCTTCGGGGGCAAAACGGTAATTTCACAATTTTCATAATTAAAAATTTCAAAATTAATAAATAAAATATTAAATAATTAAAGTGAAACATTAATTAAATTAATTTAAAATTTGGAACTAAAAAAATCGATCAATCGGGCTCTCAAGCAAAATTGTTGAGAGTTCGCAAGATATTTCTTTAAGGACCTCTCCATTTGGGGGTCCAAAGAATTAAAGATATAATAGAGGGGAATTCTCCAAAAAATTAAAGTCAATCAAGCAAGACTAAAGTCAAGATATTAAAGTCAATCAAGCAAGACTAAAGTCAAAATCGAAGTCAATTAAGCAAGACCAAAGTCAAGATATTAAAGTCAATCAATTAAGACTAAAGTCAAAATCTTAAAGTCAATCAAATAAGACCAAAAGTCAAAACCCTAATAGAGTTCCAATTAAATAATAACTCTATTTAATAGAGTTCCAACTAAAATACAACTCTACTTAAAATAATTCTAACTAAAATACAACTCTAACTAAAAGAATTATAATCAAACACTAATTCTATCTAAATCAACCCTTAAAAAAATCTATAAATAGAGGTCCTCACACCCTATTTTCGTAAAAAAATCATAAATCTTAAGAGAAGTAGGTCTAAAAGCCCCCCTAGCCTCCCATAACCCTAATTTTAGAGTCCCAACTCCTTACCTAACATCCCTCCTTCGATTTTAGCCTAAAAAACACCTAAAAACCCTTCCAAAACACCCCAAAATCCATAACAAACTCCAAGAATCCAGATAAAAAAAGGAGATACCTTGCATCGGAGATCAGAAATCAAATTCGGAGACAAAACGAAGTAAGGAATACTATACAAGAAGTAGTTTTTGTCAGATCTGAGGGAACAAGGTCTTTGCTATCGGAAAAGTATAATTTCTTCCTTTTTTTATTATCTAGGTTTTTTTTTAGCAATGTAACTTATTTGGGAAATTAGTAGAGACCGACTTTGGCCGGACGGGGTTGGTGCCTAACACCTTCCAACCTCGTAACATGATCCCCGAATTCAGTTTTTTTTTTCTGTTCTAGATTAGTTCTTTATCCGTTTAGAGTCATTGATCGGTTCCTAGACCGTAATAACTAGGTGGCGACTCCCAAACCTCAAGAGTCAAAAGCGGATCCGCGCACCCCGCGGATCGATGGCGCTTTCACCACCCCTCATCCTCCATGTAAAACCCAAACCATCCCCAATAACCATACACTCCCCAAGCCCTTCCCATACAATTCCAACTAGGCAGTCCCATGAAGCTATGAGACCAACATTGTCACTTCAATAGGAGTAGAAATAATGAAAAAAGCTATGGTAGCAGATATCGATCACATGACCAAGATTGGAGTACACCATAATACACCGGAAAAGACAATAAGAATTAGAGAAAAAAATGAGGAAGTAATAGAAAAGAATGAAGAAGTAATAAAAGAAAATGAGGAAAAAAAGAAAAGATAAAATATTTGAAGAAGACAAGAAAAGAATAGAAAAGCTGATAAAATGACTGCAAACTTCATCAAACTCATTCGTAAGAGTGAGTTCAACATAGTGAAACAACTGAACAAGACCTCGGCATAGATCAACATCTTGGGTCTCCTGCAAAACTCAGAAAAACATTAGTAGGCACTTTTAAAAGTCTTAGATGAGTCATATGTATCGACAACTACTTCACCTGCACAATTATAACAGATAGTGGGACAAATAATGGCCTTTAATCCAATTGTCTTCATAGAAAGCAAACTTATTCAGAAGGGACACATACATATTGAACCACTAAATATCATGGTTATGTGTAAAGGTTTCTATTTCCCTGTTGACTTTGTTGTCTTAGACACAGAGCTAGTCATCAATTCGAACAGTCATATTCCTATCATCTTAGGACGTCCATTCTTAGCCACGTCTGACGCAGTCATTCGTTGTAGAAATGAAATTATGACTTTAGCATTTGGGGATATGAAAGTGAAACTGAACGTTTTCCACAATTTCCAAGGAATTGATGTAGATGATGGTATGAAGGAAGTGAACATGACAGATACGCTAGTCAATCAAACGTATCAAGAGTTAGGGTACTCTGATCCCCTAACGAAATGTTTGACTCACTTTGGCTTTGACTTGGATGTAGAAGAGTCTATAAGCGAAGTCAATGCTTTGCTTGAATCTATTCCACTCTTAGATTCTGTGCGGTGGCACTCAAAAGCTGAAAGTCTTCTTGTGCGCACCTCCAAAATTAGAACTCAAGTTGCTACCAAAGACCTTGAGATATGTATTTCTTGATAAGAATCAAACCTTGCCCGTGATCATTTCCTCTCAGCTCAATGAAGTTCAAGAAGGACAGTTGTTAGAAGTATTAAGAGAACATCAAGAAGCTATTGGTTGAGCATAGCTGACACATCAAGGGAATTAGTCCATCTATGGAGATGCACCATATTCATTTAGAGGATTTCGCTAAGCCTTCCTTAGAATCTCAGAGACGATTAAATCCTGTCATGAAAGACGTGGTTCAGATGGAAGTGATGAAATTGCTAGATGCGGGTATTATCTATCCTATCTCTGACAGTCGTTAGGTGAGTTCTATACAAGTAGTTCCTAAGAAATTTAGTATTATTGTGATAGTGAACTAAGATAACGAATTAATCCCCACTCGAGTCCAAAATGGATGGAGAGTGTGTATCGATTATAGGAAACCCAACTCGATGACTCCTAAGGATCATTTTTCCCTTACCTTTCATTGATCAAATGTTAGAGTGTCTAGCAGGACATTCTTACTATTGCTTCTTAAATGGTTATTCCGGGTACAACCAGATACCTGTTGCTCCAATTGATCAAGAGAAAATAATTTTTACCTGTCCCTTTGGAACTTTTGCGTATCATTGTATGCCTTTTGGATTGTGCAATGCACCCGCTACTTTTCAACGGTATATGATGAGTATATTTTTTGACATGCTAACAAGATATCTCAAAGTGTTCATGGACGATTTTTTAGCTTTCGGACCAAGTTTTGAGAAATGTCTCCATCACTTGACTTTGGTCCTTGTACGTTACAAAGAGGTTAATCTAGTCCTCAATTGGGAAAAATGTCATTTCATGGTAACATCGGGGATTGTGCTAGGACACATTGTTTCTACTAAGGGGATTGAGGTAGATAAGGCGAAGGTAGGTCTAATCGAAAAATTACTACCTCCTAAAACGGTTAAAGAAGGCCGTGCGGGTTTTTATTATAGATTCATTAAAGATTTTGGGAAAATCTCGAAACCTTTATGTGAGCTATTGGGAAAGGATGTTCCTTTCGACTTTTCAGAGTCATGTCTCTCTGCGTTCAACAAACTCAAATCCAGGTTAACCTCGGCACCCATTATTCAACCTCAAAATTGGAGCATTCCATTCGAAGTTATATGCGACGCTTCAGATTATGCAATAGGCGCTGTTTTGGGTCAACGAATCAAAAAATAACCTCATATTATCCAATATGCTAGTAAAACCCTTAATGATGCTTAGCTTAACTACTCTACAACAAAGAAGGAAATGCTAGCAGTGGTCTATGCCGTTGAAAAATTCCGTCCCTACCTCATCGAATCTAAAGTCGTGATCTACACAGACCTCGTAGCATTGAAGTACCTTCTATTAAAAAAAGATACTAAAGCAAGGTTAATCCGTTGGATTCTACTTCTAGAAGAGTTTGATCTCGAGATCCAAGACAAAAAAGGTGCAGAAAATGTCATAGCTAATCAATTGTCTAGGATAATTAACAAGCTATCCGAGGAGTTCTTACTCATCTCTGAATCCTTTTCCGATGAGTAACTTATGCAAATCTTTCAAGCCAATGCTCCATGGTATCCAGACATTGTCAACTACTTAGTTATAGGTCAATTCCCAGTCGAAATGA
This sequence comes from Akebia trifoliata, assembly GCF_017979445.1. Lineage (NCBI taxonomy): Eukaryota > Viridiplantae > Streptophyta > Magnoliopsida > Ranunculales > Lardizabalaceae > Akebia > Akebia trifoliata. The sequence goes on along the minus strand of NC_141383.1, from coordinate 11,407,420 downwards.
CTAGTCAAGAGAAACTCCGTCTTCTGTCAAAAACAAAATGGTATTTCTAGGATGAGCCATACTTAAGTATTGTCCCGATCAAATCATTAGACGTTGTATTCCAACCTGTGAGTAAGTCAATATCCTAGAGTTTTGCCATAATCATGCCTGTGGAGGGCACTTCAGTGGTAAGGAGATCGCTATGAAAATCTTACAATGCGATTTTTTTTGGCCTAGTATTTTTCATGATGCCCACGAGTTTAGAAAATCTTGTGATAGATGTCAAAGATTAGGAAAAATCTCTAAGAGGAATGAAATGCCTCAAAATCCTATCCTAATCATTGAAAATTTTGACGTGTGGGGTATAGACTTCATGGGACCATTTCCTATCTACCAAAGTTACTAATATATCCTAGTTACCGTTGATTATGTGTCAAAATGGGTCGAAGCTATGGCATGTAGAACTAACAATCACAAGGTTGTGATAAAATTCATCAAAGAGACGATTGTTTCAAGATTCGGTACTTCGCGAGCTATCATAAGTACTGGTGGCTTGCATTTTTGCAGCAAGATCTTTGTTGCATTGATGAAGAAATAACTCATAACGTATAAAGTTGCCACACCTTACCATCTATAAACAAGTGGGCAAGTGAAGATTTTTAATAGGAAAATAAAGACTATCTTAGAAAAAACAGTCAATCCTTCAATGAAAGATTGGTCTTTGAGATTGAGTGATTCACTTTGGGCCTATAGGACTGCATTCAAGACACCCATAGGGATGTCTCCTTATCGGTTAGTTTTTGGTAAGACCTGTCATCTCCCTGTAGAACTCGAGCATCGTGCATATTGGGCGATCAAGTGCCTCAACTTTGATTTTGATAAAATCGATGAGAAGCGAAAGTTACAACTAGACGAGTTAGAAGAGATTAGAAATGACTCGTATGATTGTGCCAAAAGGTACAAAGAACGTATCAAATTCTTTCACGATAGGCACATTCTTAGGAGGAATTTCATTCCTAATCAAAGAGTTTTGTTGTATGATAACAGACTCCACCTTTTTTCAAGAAAACTTAAGTCTCGATGAATTGGCCCATATATTATCTAAACAGTTTATCCCCATGGTGTTGTTGAAGTCATTAATCCTAAGGAAGGATCCACTTTCAAAGTGAATGGCCAACGTCTCAAATCTTTTCTCGAGTATGTTCCACAGGAGGAAGTTCTTCTCCTCAATGACCTCGTCTATTAAAATTAACTTTGTTTTTGTCTAGCTAAAGACGTTAAAGTTAGCATTTCTGGGAGGCAACCCACACGTTTCAAGGGACATTGTGTTAAATATCAATAGGACTCTAAGGTCTTTCTCAGGTGTTATCTAACCCACTTCATTTCATTTTGTCAATTTCAATTTTACCTTTGCATGTATATGTTGAAATATTGAGGGCAATATAATGTTTAAGTTTGGGGGTATATGGGTCGGATTTCCATTTATTATTTTCTTCTTTCATTTAAAAAAATAATAAATAAATAAATAAATAAATAATTAAATAAAAAAAATAAAAAGATTAGTTGGTGACTTTGTTGTATTTTGCTCAAAATCTTAGCTTGTATCTTTAAGCACTTGGTTAAAATATTTAATCAGTCTTTCATTGGAAGCTATGATCTAGAGTCCCCATTTGTGTTTCTCTTAGGCAGAAGTTCGAGCAAAGTTATCTTTTGGTTTATAGTCACTTCTAATAAGGTTACCAAGAGTCTAGATTGTATTAAGAGAGCTTGTTACCTTCTTTCTATCTAGAGTTTAAGGAAAAATTGGGTTTGATGAACTTTGACTTCCTTGTTCAATTGGTTGGCGGATTAGAAGAAAAACAGAACTGGGTTGTATACACCTTATACAACAACCATTGAATTAAACTGGATACCTTGAAAAGGGCTGCCTACTTTTCTTAGAAAAAGAGTGAAGAAGTAATAGAAACAAAAAAAAGACCTTTAAAAAATTTAAAAAAAAAATCAAAGATCCAAAAGTTTATGTAAAGTTTTAGTAGGGTGAAAGCCATCAAGTGTAAAAATGTTAGTATATTGGAATATCACAGATAAAACCCCTTAGAGGTATTAAAGTGAATATCCATACTTCTAACTACCTCAGACAGGATTCTAAGTTTAGAATTAAACCTTAAGTTACTCCAACTATTCTTGAGTAATTAGAAGGTTGAAATTCATTCTAGGAAATCGAATTTCTTAAATTTCTGAGTTAGAACTACTATCGTTCAAAGGTCAATTTAAGTCTAAGTTTTGTCATAGAGAAATAAGGGTTGGGACTCTATACCAAGCAGTACTTCCAATTGATTAACAAAACCAAAAAAAGACTTGTGCTTTTCAATATAAGTTTTGATTTTGACTATTTTTACTTCAAAGTTATTTTTAAATTTTGTGGGTATATTTTCCATAAACCCTCACGAGTCAAACTCGTCCACTAGGGGTAACCTAGCGGTTCAAGGGCTTGATGCATTCGCTAAATGCAGTTGAGGTGCCTGCGAAAGTGGTAGTTTTATTTTCTAGGAACTAGAAAAAAGTAAGTTTAGGGGTGTGATGAGTGTCTCCAAACACTCAATTATATGCACATTTTCTAGATATTTATCTTGATTTTTGTACCTATTTCTCTATATTAAGGTAATAATCATGATAAGCCTCAAAACACTATGTTGCATGTTAATTAGGCTTAATTATATATAAATAAATTTATTTGCTATATTATGTGTATTTCTTGTGCAGGAAATCAACATTTTGGAATCAAAATTTCAAGACAAAAGCATTTGGGCCCACTTTGAAATGCCCTAATCCTTAACTTATATTCTCCTCTTTTGTCTTTTTATGCAAAAAAAAAGTGGAGGCTACTTTTAGACTCTTCTACACACATTTTTCTCTAGAAATAGAGTATCCATCTCTAGAGAAAGGGTTCCTCTTGGTTCCCTTATCCAAGACTCCTTTAATCTAAGACTCTTAGCCTATTATCTTATTTTTTTAATTTTTATCTTCTAGTTATTTTCTTTTGGTTAAATAGTCTTGTAAGAAATAGAAGAAGAAGAAGTTGTAAGTTTCTCCATGAAATAAAGAAAAGTTATTTCATTTCTTATCTTCCCTCTCTTGCTATGACATTAGGCTAAGCTTCCCTCCATTGGAGAGTGGAAAAGCCTAAAACAAGTTCTTGTGTTATTTCTAATTTCATGCCTTTCTTTTATTTAAAATCCTTATGAGTTCTCTTTAAGTTTCTTGCACCTTTTATTGTTAATATAGATACTTTATGGTTAAATTAGATCAAGATAAAGTATGCTTAAACTAGATAATTGGTAGTAGGAAATTTTCAAAGAATTCTACTTTGTTTATGTTCCCTCATTTCATTTCATTTGCAAAAATTTTCGATCTAAGGAATTAACACCAAGCTCTTACGATTGAGTTATAAAAAAATTAGAGACTAGGAATTGCTCATCAACATGTTTTAGGTAGATCTACCTCCAATGGTGCTTTAATTTCATAAGTTTACTTGATTTTAATTTCATTTACTTTAGTTCTTTTTCTAGCAATTTTACATCTTCTTATAAGTTCAAAAATACAACGAAAAATAGTTTTAATTCCTTTTAGTTAATTTGAATTTTATCCTCTTAGCTTAACTCTACTCCTCCTTTCTCTTGGGTTCAATCCCTTACTTGCCCTACAAGTAAGATAAAAGTAAGACTAATATTAACTCCGATGAGAAGAACAACGATAATCCCATCATCAGTGTATTCATAATATAGAACTTTTTCACTATCGAGTTGTAGAGTTCCCCATCACTGAGTTATAGAGTAATGGAGCTCTAATGATGCCCATTGGACCAAAGGAATTGACAAGGTAGGCTCAGAGCATGTAGGCTTTAGTTTACTAATTGCCTACTCTAGAGAAATCTACGAAGACAAGATCATTAACATGTATGCGTGTGGACAGGTGGGACACATATTATTTATTTCAATAGCTACAAAAGGCTAACTATAGTTAATAATTAATAGGCTAAAGTGCAGATAAGACAAAAAACATCTAAATAACTCATACAACTACTAGAATAGAACAAGAACTACTGCTTCCTAAGAGACGAGAACTCATAACTCAGGCTTATTAACTTAGTTAGTGCATAGTATAAGTAGGCAACGTAAAAGAAAGTCGTAGTGACACTAGTAGATAAAAGTAAGAAATGTCAAGCCCTACGTTAGCTATTAGCCTAGATAGAGAGCGATAAAACGATTGAAAGTAGGTCATGTAAAGTGTAGTCTCATTCTATTTTGTTAGTTCCGTCTCAACTAGTTAACTCCGACTAATTTCTAGTTGTAGTTCCATCAGGTGCTGTTCAATTAGTACACTAGTCTTTATATTAGTAGTCTAGTTAATTACTATGTATATTACACTAGTAGATAAGCAGGTGTTTCTTGTATATCCTCCATGTCGAGAGCTACTTCCTCGAATATCAACGCAGGGAGTCGCGTATCTTTCCTTTCGATTGAAGATGGTTTAACTTTGGAAGGCCCAACGACTGAACCATTAGATGAGCAGCTCTTGCTTTATGACTTTTTGAATCGATTCTCCTCCTTTAAAAAGATAGATCATCTTTTCCCTTTCATCTTTCTATACTCAGTGTCGGCTCTAACTCTTCCTTTGCCTTCTCCTTTCACAATTGCCTTCCAGTAGAGGAATTCATTATTCTCGTTCTCGTTATGTGATCAATGCCTTCTACAAATAAGCGCTCACTTCGAGACTTCGATCGTGGCTCCTTTTCACTACTCGAAACGAAAGCGCTATAAGTAAAGATTATGACTCCGTGGAAGCAGCGGCTACCACCTGCCTGTGCCCACATCCATCCTAAAGAGAGAAGGTCTGCAATCAAGACATACCCTTCTTATAATGTAAGGTCCATTTGTTTATACGAGCAATTTTTAGACGAGAAGGAAAAAAAACACATGCGTGGTCTGGTTAAATATTGGCTTTTCATAGGCGAGTCACAAAATGCCCTTGGTTATCTGATAAAACTATGCATTGAGGAGTAAAATTTATGCAAGTAGGGGTAAAACATAATAGACAGTGTAATGGGTGAAAGAATTAAAGATAAAGAATAGAGAAGATGTGAAAGGATTGTTGTTGATAGACATTGGTAGGGAAGTGATACATGGTGAATTGATTGTTATCTTAGGGTTATACAAATAATGGATTAGTTGGAGAATGAGTTTGAATTAGAGTGATTAATTAATGAATGTATTGGGTTGACGGAATATGGGTAACATAAGGTTATGAGTTATAAATGAGATTGGCTTGGGACTAAGAATAGAAGGTTATAAGGTATGATTTTAATTTCAAGAACGAAATTTTTATTAAGGGGGGGAGAATCTAAAATCCCGAGTTTTTGATTCGTGTCTCAAGAAAAAATAAATAATGAAATTTTGAGAAAATCCTAAAAGTGGGACTTAGGGGTAAAATTTCAAGATGTTTCTAATTATTTTTAATTGAATTTAACCTCACCATTGGATTCAAAGTGATCGAAAAACATACTTTAGTCTGTAAGCAGACTCAAGTGCGAGTCCGAACAGAAAAGTTGCAAAATCCTCGATTATTGAGTCGGACTAGGCTAAAATAGTGATTTTTTGCTATAGTAAGAATTATAAAGATTTGATAATACCATTGGGTTTGTAACAAAAAATTATTAAACATGGACAATTTATTTGTCATTTTTGGAGACCAGGAAGTCAAATTATCGTAAAAAACGAAAAAGACATCAATTTTAGGGGTTTACTTTAGGCAAAAAAATGTAAATATTTGTTAGAGATGGAATTTGTAGAAACTGACTATACCATTAGATTCGGAATGAAATATTAGATATAATAGAGTATTCATTTGTTAGTTTTGGAGTTCGGATGGTCAAGTTATCGTCGATCAAAATAATAGGTAAAATACCAATTTCGTCCTAAATTTTATATAAATAAAAATTTTAACTTTTTTTTATTCTTCGTCTTCTCCAACCCATCCAAAATAGCTAATGTATTTTTAATTTTTTTTTTTTTAAAACTTCAATCTCAAATTCACGACAAACGGCTTGCCGTCGTCGACCGATGCAAAAGGGAGAAACATCCGCAGCTGTGTTCTCTACAAAATCCACCCAACCTCTTTCCATTTCACTTTCTTTTTCATCTCGTATCGTCAAAAATCAGTCGTATTTATATATAGGGATTTCGAAATTTTAACCTCGGATTTCATTCGTTTCGGGATCAAACCGTCCTCTGTTGCAAAATGGAGAAAGGACGACGGTGTCGAGATCTTCGAAACCACTGGGCAAGATCCAAAAATCAGTTATTTCAAAGTTCGATTCATCTCGATTTTCGTTCCGTTTGCTCGATTTTCGTGCATGCGTTTCGATCATTTCGCACAGAGATAGTAAGGAACTTTCAATTTCTATTAGTAATCGTAAATTGTGAAAATTGCATTTAGGATTTTGTTAAAATTTTGTGGTGAGTTTCCAAAAATATAGAATTCAATTGATTATTTCAAATTCATGCCAGAACTTGCATATTTGATATGTTCAATTGTATTTTAAAACAAATTATACGTGAGTAGGATATTTTAACAAGTTATTTCTATCAGTTGGGTCTTGTGCATCATTCGGACCCCGTTTTGATATTAGTTTTGGTACTTTTTCAATGTCATGAATGGATTTCATAGATAGAAAAATAGTTTAGTATTCAATGAACTCAAATTGAGTTGATGAATATCAGAAAGTGGATATTTTATTTGAAAGATTGAAAACGATAAAAATAAAAAAAAGGGAAAAATGATATGAAACGATTAAATGTGAGAGTCACACCCGATGGGTGATGTCTACATTTTACATTATTATGTTGTGTGTAGGTTTGTGAACGGTTATCTAAGGATAATGCTACTGGTTGCATGTTTATTTAGTTTCTGTTAGTGTGAGACGTTATTTACTTTTTCGTTCTGTTATTTATTTTAGGTCGGGTGGCCACAGTTGTATCGTAAGAAACACGATATCTATTCTCAATCTTGTATTGTTAATTTCTCTTTTGTTTTCAAATGAAAAAATTATACGTATATAGCTATTTTGTGAGCTGTTAAAGAGTCTGTGAATGCTTGAAGGGATAGTGCGTCATATCATCCGGAGTGGTGTACTATCCTGGGATGTACGGTAGGGATCACCAAGCTCACACGTGGTATGGGACGCGTATGAGAGTGGAGTCACAACTGAAATCCGGGTTATTCCTTTCTATCTTTACCAGTGAACTTGTAATGTAAAGGTGGTCGTATACGAATGATTTGTATATTTGAGAATCACATGCACGCCTGATAGGCATAGATGAAGATGATTAGTTAGTGATCACTAACAACCTATAGTAGTCGAACGTTCTGACACATCGAAAAGAGACTCATTGCTTACGGTCACGTCCAACGGCTAGCCTGAGCTGGATAAATATTCAACCAAGTATGGTAAGTGTAGCGTCCGGCCACAAAATCAGGAGCTAAAAGACAAAGAAGAATTGTAACATCATGTCCCGACTGGGAGCGATCCAGTCTTAAATCCCAACTCTCTAATTCCAATATTCAACCATTGTGTATTATGTATCTGTTGCCTTATTTTGATATATAAAATAAAATGCATGTTTAATGTTTCCATTTGATCAATTAGATTTGTATAAAAAGAGAATGTTATATTGAGTACTGTTGATCGATGTAATGTGAGTTTAAAAATATTTAGTTGCTCATCCCTGGCTATATGTACCAGTTAATCGTAGTTTCTTCTGTAAAACTTGGTATTGTTAAAATGATTCAGTATGTTTATTCGTTCATGTTATAAGAGGTTATTGGCAGAAATTGGTTTCTTCCTTACTGGGTAACCACTGTTACTCACCTTTTACTTTTCAATTTTTTTAGTTTCAGATCCAAAGCTTGGTGAGACAGGTGTAGAAAACTCATCTGGTGAGTCAGATAGACAGTCAGAGTTCGTCACTTGGTGAGTATTGGGGTTATTACCCCTAGTGGTGTCGATTTGTTCAAAAGTAATATAGATTTTGATTTTGAGTGTTAGGAATTTCTGTATAATCGTGTATATAAACTTCTTCTTTCGTACTCTGATTTTTATACGTTATTAGATTTATATAGGCTTCCGTTAGTATTCTATTTTGTATGTTTATATGCAGGATTGTATGTCGCTTATCAGGTGCAGGTTGAACACCTTGGAATGCTAGAAATAGAGGAGACCATGCCGAAATTTCGAGGTGCCACCTAGTACCTCGAGATCTGACATGGGGATTTGTGTTAGCGTTTGGCGGGGCACCACATGAAATATCCAATAATAGTATTGGAATCCAATTTACTTTTTTGTGGATTATAAATCCTTGATTCCATTGCGCAACCTCAAACTTGTAAGTATCGCATAGATACCTATGTGACTGATAGGTAAAGTGAAGTGGTTCACTTAGGGTAGATGTAATAAGGACAGGTGGATTTGAGAGATACTTCTTAACTTGATCAAAAGTCTTTTGGCACTGCTCATTCCACATCATAGACTCATTTTTCTTGAAAAGTTTGAATATAGGCTCGTAGACATTGGTGAGTTGAATGATGAATCTATTAACATACTGAATTCTACTTAAAAATTCCTGAATCTACTTTTCTATCTTAGGAGGTGCTATATCCTGGATAACTTTCATCTTTCCAAGATCTATTTTGATCCCACTGATCCCTATAATTTTCTTGAAGTAACATTGACTAAACATTTCTACGGATTGAAATGTAATTGATACTTCCAAATCCTCATGAGAAATCCTTTTAGTGCAATTGCATGACCTATTTGTTATTTAGATTTTATTATCATGTAAACATAAACCTCGACCTCCTTATGTATCATGTCATGTAACAGGGATGTTGCTGCTCTCATGATAAGTGGCCCCAACATTCTTCAATCCGAAGGTCATTACCTTGTAATAGAACGTTCCCCATTACGTGATGAACGATATTTTCTGCATGTCACGATGATCCATCTTTGTTTGATTGTATCCCAAAAATCTATCCATAAATGAGAGCATAACGTGTTCCATCGTGTTATCGACCAACACATCTATATGGGGTAATGGAAAACTATCTTTTGGACTCGCCTTATTTAAATCACTAAAGTCCACACACATTCTCACCTTTCCATCTTTCTTAGGAACTAGGACTACATTAGCGATCTATTATAGGTATTCTACCACTTCTAAAAATCACGTATTAATTTTTTTTGTGACATTCTTTTTAATTTTCATCGTCCATTGTGGTTTCATACATCGGAGTTCTTGCTTAATTGGTCGAGCATTGGGATACAACAGAATCCAATGTTAAATGATGTCTGTGCTCACTTCTGGCATGTCCTTATAAGACCACATGAATATGTCTTTGAATTTTCTGAGCAAATTCACCATCTCCTGGTGTTTCTCAAGGGATAAAATGATACCAATATAATCCTATTGAGGATTTTCTTTGATTATGAGATTAACTACTTCTATTTCTTCTATTACAGGTTGAACCTAACATTTATCTTCTTGTTTGAGCAATTTGATTATTGGAGAGGGTGGTTCTTTATTAGAAAACTCTCCCTCCAAAGTCATATTATTAGTTAATTCATTATTGCACTCGGGGTAATAAGAAATTCCTTTTATTTCATTAAAAGTAGATGGGGTGACATGACTCATTGTGGACTTGATAAACTCAGCACAAAAAAAAAAAAAAAAACTCAGCGGAACTAACAGGACTAGACTCGACATGAAGTAAAAAACTTGTAACATGGTAATCATGAACTTGCAAAAAAAAAAAAAAAAATCCCCAATCCTACTAATGTAAGGAATAAAAAGAAAGCAATGGGAGAGAGAAAAAAAAAAAAGAAACTCCCTATACCATAAGCTACATGATGGTTATAATCTGAGAGCAATAGAAAGCATCAATAACATAATTGTCAAAGAGAGGAAAAATAAGACATGTTGAGAAGAGAAAAGAAACAAATGAAAAAAAAAAGTAAAAAAAAAAAAATCAAACTTACCTTTATGATTGAATGGTAGTTGTGTGGAGTTCCTTCAGGTACAACCCGAGATAGCTGTGAAAGATGTGGAGAGAAGTGGAAAAGGAAGAGAATATGTTGTAAAAGGGCGTTGGAGATGAAGACGTCATGCCTGCTATGAAAGGGCATTGGAGAATACGTAATGGCATCTACTGTGAAGGGCATTGGAGATAAAGTGTTGAAGATGAGGATGTGATGGCTGCTATGAAGGAGAAGGATAAGAAGATAAAAAAGAAGGTTGTTGTATGAAGTAGATTAAAGAGAAGGGAAAAAAATGGCTACTGGTTGGAGGACATGATTGCTAAAAGGAGAAAGAAATTAAAGAGAAAAAGATGATTTCTTTATATTATTGTTTGATTTCACTTCTTCTTTTTTCTTCCAGGTTTTTCTTTTCTTTTTATAGAATTCCTTTTTTTTTTGTTGCTGTTATCCAAGTCATCAGATAGTTCCATGTTTTTTTCTTTTCCAAATCCCCTTCTTCTCCCTTTAATGTGATGGCTACTGCCCTTTATATACTCTTTTTAATTTCCTTTTTTGCTTCTATTTCTTTTTCCTACTTTTTATTTCGATTTGGTTTGATCTTCGTTGGCCAACCCAAATTACACGTGAAATATGTTATGAGAAAGAAAAAAAAGGGACGATCTCGTGCTTTGTGGTTCATGACACTCCCATAGCTCAATGTTTGTCAATTGGATCAATTTAAAATCGATGGCTTAATGACTTGGTTGTACCTCACATTGAGTAGTGAGCTTTTGTTATGAAAATTTTGTATTGGTTGTTCACCATTGATCATGAATTTATTCAATTGATTGATTTGTTGAATACTATTGGTACCCTTATTTAACTTTGATTGATTTTTTTTATTTTGAAATTAGGGTGTAATGGATAAAAACTGTCATTGACAGAGGTCCAATATCGAAGTTCACAATTTAAAATTTTGATTGCAGTATCTCATCATGAATCATAAATGTTAATCCATATAATAAAATCATCATTTTACACGATCAATCGACGCAATTCCACGCGACAGAACTCGTATAAAGAATTTTGTCATTTTATGTAAAAAAATTCGATTCTCCTAAACATGGGATCTCTAGATTTTATCAATATACATGTACATTATCAAAAATTTATTTTAGGGTTACGTCTTCTTAGAAATTGAGATTTCTACAAGTCGTAATCAAAGGGTATTTTGATCATTTTTAAAATTCTTCGTAAACATCTCCGTTTTTGTTTATTTGAGTCTTGTAAGACTTGAAATCACATTCTGAGAGTAATGAAAGTACTTTTTATGACTTTTTGGAGGTATGAAACTCATGAAGGATATTTTTGTCATTTTGTCAAGTTTTACGAATTTTGGCATGCGGTTTCTTTCGATTCCAATGTGATTATTTCTAAGTCTCGTGGTCACATTTTCCTAATGTTGTGAGGTTTCAGATTATTAAAATTTGTGGCAAACCTAAACATGTGTATTTGCTAAATTAAGTATAGAGTATAGCGATTCTAAGTGTGCATAATTGTCTATGTCAAGTTGTAATTTGTAAGAGAAATGAAAGGACTAGAAACAGGAAAATTGGAAAAGATACTCCTAAGCTTTCAAGTTCTTTGCACTCATCATTAGGAACCCTCAACAACCGGGTGATGCTTTGTCAAATTAGGCAGATGCAGAAATGGACTGTCTATAATCACTAACGAAATTTATTTTTTAAAAATAATTTTGTTTTTCAAAACCTAAAACATTTTTTCCAAATTTGATTTTACCGACTAGTAGGAATAAGGCCTTTAACGTCGGTTTATAACCGCCATTATAGTTTTGGAATAATGACAATTTTTTATGTGTCGTCATCAAAAGTAAGTTAGTAATAATAAATATTGTAAATAGTAATTACTATATAGCGTCAATTTTATACGAAATCAACATCATATCTAGGTTTTTTCTTTAATAATTTTTATTTTTTATTTTTTCTCTAGGCAGTGTCTGTACAAATAGAAATAATATTGAACCTGTTGCAACCTACAAAAATAGAAACATGCATGCAACCTGTAGAAACAGAAACATGCATATATGCAACCTACACCATACTAATACCACCACCAAAAACAAATATGCATGAATAGAAACCTATATATATATATATATACACGTTGGTTTCAAAATATTAGTTTTTAATATTCAAAGGTTCTTAGCTCTAAATCATTCATTTATAGTTTCATAAGCAGCATATATGTTTGATAGAAACTAATTAATAAAAAGTAAAGGAAAACTACCTAGTTAAAGTAACAAGCAAACACAAGAGACACCAAAATTTTAATGTAGAAAAACCCTCCACTGAGGAGGAAAAAAACAATGGGATAAACTAACAACAAATTACTATATCAAAATAAAGAGTACAAAAAGGATTACCCAAACCCTAACTTGAGTTTTACAAGCAATTAGAGAAAATAATTGGGTTACCTAGCTCATAAGGCTTTGCACATGTCCAATACTAATATTAAAACTCTTGGAGTCCATCCCGGCCAATCATGGCCAATCATGACAAATCACGACCATGACCACCACCCTCACCATTACTAATCACCACCCTGCATACCATGTTCACCTTGCACTATCACCACCAGTACCGTGCCACTTCCACCACCACCATCACCATGTGCCAATTTACCACCATGACCAATCATGAGCATGACCATCATTCCCACCATGACCAATCACCACCACCATGCATACCACGATCACCATGCACCATCCCCACCTCCATGCCACGACCACCACTATGCCACAATCACCAAAATGCAACTACCATTACCACCATGCCACATCCACCAAAATGCCACTACCACGACCACCACGACCACCACCACCATGCCATGACCACCATATGTCATTACCGCCACACCTAGTCAAATTTGTCATTAGACTTCAATTTCTTATAACTTTATTCCTTTGCAACCTATTTTGCATTTATAAATGTAAAATTAAATAAGAAGATCAAACAAATAAATATATAATAGAAAATATTCACCAATAAGAGAAAGAATATGAAATCGATCACAAACAAATTGCACTAGTACTAAAATACTATTATTGTCTTGATTTGCTTCATTGTACAATTTTCTAAAATCATTCCTACAACAAAAACATTATTATAAGATATATTTACTTACAAAAATCAAACTAACCAATATAGTCAACTCATTTATATGTACACATATATACAATAAAAAATTGAGTTTAAATACATAAGGAAGGATCTAAGTACATTACCATTTGAATCAACTCTTTAACTTTCTTAATATATTCACTCTGGACTCATCAATGTATTCTTGACTATATGTCTTCTTCTTATCAATATTGAATTGAAATATGTATTATAAATCATTAGTAGTTCGAATATGCATCATATTAATCATTGAAAATAAAAATTAATAAAATTTATCATATTACCTTTCTAAAGATCTTATTCGTATTGCTTTAATGGATTTCAATGAGTTTTTTCATGAATCTCATTATATAATACCCATAACTTATATTTTCTATTTATTTAGGGCACTGCATACATTAATCATATATAACAACGTAATCAGTATTGTGTGGTCAGAATCCATTGATGGTGTTGATGGACTCTGCCTCATTGATTTGAAGTTGATCCTGTCACCTCCCTCATTGTGCTGGCGTAGTACCTACCAAAATCACTCTGATGCTCAAGTTAGATAAGTAGAGGAATAGTCTAAGGAACTGGTTAGACCTCCAATTCACCAAAAGATCTCCATTTTTCTATGCTAACTGTGTAATTTATGAATCCTTGTTGTGAATTAGGGTTTCCCCTTCACGAGGGGTGATTTTAGAGAATTCCTTGATTCTATGTGAAGACACCCCAATTTGCATGAATCCATTAGGAAAATTCAAATTTTCTCGAAATGACTCCAATTTAGAACCTTGCCACTTGGCATCATTTTTATGCATACATACATACATCATATCATGTCATGTCCAACCTTGTCCCAAATCTATTCAAATTTCATACTCGCTCTCATGAACCAACCCGAGTCCATCACCCATAGCATAACAAAGGTCAATTTTCTAACTTAACCTAAGCCCAAGACAAAGTCCATTCTCTAAGTCCTAAACCAATATCATTCTAAACTCATAACCCAAATCCATTTCCTAGTCCAACCTAAGCCCAAGAAAAAGTCTATTCCCTAAGTCCAAAACCAAGTCCACTCTAAATCCAATACTAAGTCCATTATCTCACATCTCCTCAAAAGGTGACACATGTTGATCTCCCATAAGCCCTCAATATCTAATGCTAAACCTAATTGGAGAGTCAACCTCCCCTTGTGAAAACCCAAGAATACTCTTCTCAAAAAGTGTAGTCAAACCAAAAAGGTTATTTGATATTTCGTAATAATCCATAAAGTTGAGAGAACTTTCATACCCTCAAAAGGTGAGAATCTTCAAGTACATACATGGAACTCTCCCATTAGTCCATTTCAAAAGCATACTTCCATCATTGCTTTATGAGTTATTTACAAATGAACAAAGGTCTACTTTTCACCTACTACTTCACCTTTATACATGTCACTCTCCTATTCACACTCCCAAAACTACTTTTATTCTCCTATTGGTCTATTTCAAAAATATATATCTACCTCTTTCTTTATTAGTTATTTACAAATGAACCTAGGTCTACTTTTCACCTACCACTCCATCTTTACACATGTCACTACACTACTCACCCTCCCAAAAGTACTTTTTGTTCTCTCACCTCTATTTATCAAATAATCAAAGATCAAATAATATTTTTAGGATTTTTTTACAAATGTCACATTTACCCTCATATAAATGAAAAATACAAAAAGAAATAATCTAAACCTCATGTCCATTCTCTTTATTTTTAGGATTGGACTACTTTATCCTCAAATTTTTTTCAAGAACTCTATAAATACCCTCATTTTCTATGAATAATTTATGCCCTCAAGTCCCCATCTCTCAATTTAAAACTCTATAAAAATCCCTACTCATTCTTTCATCTTCTAAATTTCAACTTACTCAGCCCTCAACCATCTCACTCAACTCTCAATTTTACCTCTCAAGATTCAAGTTCATCAAAGAATTAAAAATACGTGCTTCATACCATATCTATTCCTAGAGGGGGGGTGAATAGGATAATTAAAATTTCTTTCGATTTGTCTAATTTTAACTTAGATTGATGATTTGACTATATGTTCTAAGTCATTCTCCTAGCCTCGATTTGGTACTTATGTCTTTAAGATGCATTTAATGAAAATACATTTGGAATTTAAACATTCATTTAACAATGTCATTCAATGACACATTCAAATATGATTTACCTATTCGACATTCATGGCATCTCATGACATTCAAAACAGTCAAGTGTAAATTGCGGGGTTATGAAAAGATACACGAGACATAAGGCATTTAATGGATCGACAATATGCCTACGTCCATTCTCACGACTAATCTCTAGTTTGCAATGCAATTGCAGTTTACTTAGAATCTAAACATTCATGGCATGACCTACATAATATAGTGTTCATTCATAACATGTATTCATCTAAGTATAAATTGATAGAGGCATTTTCACAAACATGAGACAAGCATTTTATAGTGGTTCGGCAGCGTGCCTACATCTACTCCCAAGGTTCCTATCCAGGAACTTGGTGTTCACTATCAATGAGGTTTATGGTTCACCTCTAACCTTTTACATAGAATTTTTATACCTAGGCTAAATTCTAAAATCTTAAGATCGAGAGAACGCATCATCTCGAAATTGTGAGTTTTATTCTTCGGAAACTCACGAACCTCTACTCTTGTCAAGAATTCTCGATTCTAACAAGAGCTTGATTTTTGAGGGCTGAATCAAGTAACCACATACATATGTTTTTAAAATTAAAAATAAAATCAAAGACTCACTCAACTTTATAAGATATGTCAATGGAGATCTTGAGTTCTTCGAGTCCTTGAGCTCACAAGTATGTCTCGATGGTTGGATATTCCAATCAAGCTTTTGAGTTCGTCGGCTACTTGTAATTACTCCTACCATCATCTACTTTTTACTCCTTGCTCCATGAATATACCAATGTGTGTGCAAGGTGACGTTTGATGGGCGGAGAGGGATCAAAAGAGAAGTCTAGGAATGTTGAATGATTCACCTAAGTTAGACTCTCATGAAAGTAGAGAAGACTCTCAAAATGTGGAGAGAGGAGAGGCAATCATTTCTAGGGTTGATCCAAAGGAAGGGTAAAGGGTTAAAAGGATTTTCAATGAAGTTTGAGCCCTTCCATGGCTAGAGAGAGGGTTAAAAGTATGTAGAAATAGAGGATTTACTTCTCTCAAGCTTCAACCCACCCAAATGAATGAGTTGGAGTTATTATATATAAGAAGAGAGCAAATTCGTGGCTCAACGATCATAAATATGACCGTTTGAGTGCTTGCTGTCGGTGGCACAGTCAGGACTGTCGGTGGCACCGTCAGCCACAAGTGAGGTACATCAGTTAATTACCAAAATGCCCCCGCAAAGTGTTTTGACCATAACTTTCAAATGGTAGCTCTGTTTTGTATACCGTTCGAGGAGTTGATAGATATTACTATTTAGAACATCCCCAAACTACCACCAAGAGGTGGGCCATGATAAAAATAGGTAAAATAACCAAAATACCCTTTTATCATTTCTGGTCAAAACGAGCTTTGGAAGTCCGACGTCAAAACGGTTCGAAGGTATGCTAGATTTTACCTATATAATGACACTTATAAAGTACCAAGGACAAAAAATGATTTTAGGGTGGTTAAATCTTTAATGTCCCCTCTATGTCCATATTTGATTCTCGAAAGGTCCGATGAGTGAACGGGTCAAGGAAAGAGTTTTTCTAGTTACTACGAGTCGACCTATCGATCATCTTAGTGTTGGAGAATGGTCTTAGGTAGTCTCATTACCTCTTAGGTTTTGTGCACACACATGGAAGCTTTTTGTCGAGGCGTGTACAGTTGAGCAACTTTAACGGAGTCTTCAAATGTCTTCAATGGCAAATCGATCTGACACTCAACATGTGTCTCAGGATTGACAAAATATGGAACTTACAAGGATAAGGTAGGGTTTAAAATGTAGTTTATTTATTTTAAATTTTGAATCTTCTTCTTCTACCCCTCTCATTTTCTTCTTTCTAAAAGCCTTAAGATGTAATGTACACCCTCTCCCATCCTCGGTAGATTGGACTAAGGTTCGATCGAAAAGATAGGGATTGAAGCCCTCTTTACCTTAAAATCATGCATCATGTTGTACACAATGCACACACTCACTTATGCATGACAATGATGAAGAAATGTATCACCCTCTTGATGGGGTGAAATACTAAGTTTCTAACCATGCATACATGCATCAAGGTTGTGACTTCAAAGGAACTCCATCATGGAGTCTCTCTAAAAGCTCAAGCCTACATTCATATTCATAAAATTTAATGTGACTACATGGGCTATCCCTTTCCATAGGATGTCCCTAATGTCATATTGAAACCAAAACCCTTTCCTAAGGGAACATTTCACTCAATGCACACACCATCCTTAGCATGCATTCTCATATATTTAGTATTTATTTCTTTAGGTTTCACAAAAATAATGACTAAGTAAGGTAACCACCTTTGGTAAAGAGGATGGGGTGCCTAACACCTTCCCCATCCTTTAACCGAACCTCCTTACCTAGATCTTAGGTAGACCTTATCATTTCCAATACATGAGAGTCATTATAATACCATGAAAAAAAATGATTTTCAAAAAATCGATTTGGGTGCCCATTCACACCCATTTCCAAAAAAGAATGATGGTGGTTCCAAACAATATAGCATTGAGTTTCCAATTCGAACTTCTCATGTCTACAACTTGGCGATTCCGTTGGAAAAACTAGTAGATCCAAACCGATTTTACTTGGCCATTTTCTTTTCTTTTTTTCTTTCAAAGAAATATTCAATTTTCTTTCTTAGTTTTATTTTTATTGTTAACATATTTGTTGGTTGATTCACTTTGTTATGTTTATGATTTTATTTCTTTGTGGGAATGCATATAATATTTATTTTCTTATCTTATTGTGATTCAAAGTTATAAAAGTTGATACACATTTGTAATGCACTTGTGCACATTCGATTCATAGCTCATTGTACAAACCACTTTCTCTTATTTTAAAATCTAACCCCGGATGTTGGTACTCTTAAGCCCTAGATCGTTCTTTTGGGGTGGCAGGGAGGAGAACATCCACCTCAATCACCAACCTGAGAAGTGTACATTTCAATATGCATGGAGGTTTGAAGATTGAGTAACCTCAAATCACCTAATGGAGATCGAGTTGCTGACTCAATAACTCAAGTTGATGTTTCCAAGTCTTCTCAAGAACCATTGCAAGGAATTGACGGTCCGATGACTAGGGCAAGGATAAAGAGGATGGAAGAGGCATTGCAATACTTGATTGTGGAAGTACAATACAAAGAAACTATTCTAGAAGATTCTAAGGCTAACTTCGAAAATATCAAAGTTTTATCAAGGATGGTCAACTATCTTTTTATGCAAGAGATCAATTTGGAAGATCAATTTGAATGCAAGGGTTAATTGAGAATTTTATGTTCTAATTATCCTTAGTTTTGAATTCTTTATTTCCTAAGGACTAATTAGACTTTCTTTAGTTTTTTTCAAGGACTAATTAGAATTAATCTTGATCTAATTTGTCTATAAAAGGGCACCTCATCTTGTAATTGAGACACAATTTACAATTTATATTTTATAAGCAATTCTTTGAAGTTTATTCAAGAAGTTCTTAAGTTTTCATGTGTTCTTTATGAGTTCTTGTATGAGTTCTTGCTTGAGTTCTTGAAGAAGTGCATGAATCTTCTACTGATCAAAGGAGTGATCATCCTTTGTGGCGTGTCAAGGTTGGGGTTTTAAGGACATAGCTTCCTTAAGGTTCTAATCCGATCAACATCATCTCTTATTTCTACATAACTTGTGTTTCCTTTGAATTAAAAGATTCCTAGAAGAGATCATCAAGAGGAGTTTTCAAGAGGAAACATATTATTTGGTATCAGAGCACCAAAATTGCTGGAAAAATGAATCATCATTGAGAGAATTCTTCGAAGATTGGGTTACATGACATTTAATTGGAAATTCAACGGAGTAGACCTTGTACCCCAACAAAATTCATATCAATTCAAAGCCAACGATGGCTAGAAACCAGGTTTTTATTATTTCAAAATATTCTTGATCCGTTCTTGTTGGAAACCATGAACATTCATTGAATTTCGTAGTTGTTCTTACATAGTTCTTTGTGAATTTTGCATTTTCTTTGTGAGTTCTGAAACTTTTCTTACTGAAATTACAAATTGTGATCGATCATCAACAATCAATCTAAGATATATAATCTACCTGATCATCTTTGTTTCTAATCTAAGTTGGGTTTTTCATTGAAAAAAAAAAAAAAACTTCTTGGCTGAGTTCTTGGTTTCTGTTTTGAGCATCCAACTTAAGATTACATGAAAAGGGTAGATTACATGAAAAGAAAACTTTTGACGTGGCTGCTCTCATTTTGTTGCTATTAATTTGTTATGATGATCAAGATTTACGTATTATTGATGAAAAACAATATAACATCTTATTGAAACTCAGATTTGATCAAGGAAGAATCGGATTCATATTGGACACAACATTTCTTGTTGGTTTTTTTGTTGTAATAAAAAAAAACTTTCCAAGAACACAAGTTTGTTACTGTTCTTTAATGAACTTTAACAATCTTGAATGGTCTTTCATCGAAAATAGACGCATCGTTCTTCGTAAATATTCAGACATTGATCTTTTAATTGTGTTTTAATCGATAACCATGGACTGTTCTTGCTGAAAAAAAAATTCAGCCACAACAGAATACATTTGTTGCTGTTTTGATTGATGATCTTGAAAAAAAAAAAACCTTTCATTCTTGTCTTTAATGTTCTTTTCTTTGAACATCAAATAGTTAATGGTCTTCATGATGATTGGTATTTGCTATTGATGTTGTTTCTATCCACTCCAATTGCAGAAACCACAGCAGCATTCATATTAAGATTGTTTGAATATTAGATTCTTTTGCTGAATCTTGTTTGAAGGTTGTTGATAAAGAACAAACCATCATTGATTCTTTCAAATAATTGATCTCTTACATGTTCAAGAACACATCATTGCTGGAGTTTAAATCATTGATTCTATTGTTAAAGTGAAATCTGAACTCTTAACGTTTTTTTTATTTTTTCTTTGGTTCCATTGTTGAGAATTCAGATCAGTCACAATGTGTGACATGCTGAAATTCAGATCAGTAACCTCCGATCAAATAAACGACATCATCCTTGAGGTTGATGTTCTACAACAACGTGTATATTGAGAATTGTTTGCAGTGATCTAAATTTTGTTTACAACATATATATATATATTCTTGTTTGATTGTTGCTTTCCAACGTTTCTTTTGATTGCTTTGAAAAAAAAAAAAAAAAAACATAACAAAATTTCTTGCTGCACTTCTTGCTCACTGATTCATAATGTTTCTTGTTGGATTTTCCTGATGTTTACAATGATTTCTTGCTGAAAATTGTTGCTTGCTGGTTCATAAATGTGTTTCTGCCAAAGATCATAATTGAAAAAAAAAAAAATTCTGAAACAAGTTTTCATTTGATTTATTATTTTTTTTTCCTTGCTACATCTCAACGACAACCAATTATTTCTGAACATTTTGCTGTTTTTTTTTCAGCAAACAACAAAGTTGTTGTAAAAAAAAAAAATCGTTCTTGTTCTTATTGAAAACTCAGCCACAACATATATATATATGTACCACAGGTCACTTGCTGAACCATACACAACAAAATTTTCTTTTGTTGTATGAACATGGAATGCTGAATTTTAAGATTATTGAACTTTAGTTTATGATTAAGTACCTTAAAGGAGGTTGATTTATTGTTTCTTCTTGCTGGACTTTGTTATTAAAAAAAAAAAAAAAAAAAAAGAGCTGTTCGTAGTACAGAAAATAGATAATTTGGAGTTGCTAACTTCAAATGGCCATAACTTTTGATCTGGATATCGGAACGATTATTAATGCATATCAAATCGAAGCTCTTTTTGAGATCTACAAGTTGAACTAAGCGTAGCCTTGTTCCACACTATTTCGACCTCCAATTCCATTGTTTTTTTCACTTTTTGGGACTTACAAAATTGTTGTATTCTTTTATTGTTTTTGTTTATTTAAAATTACAGGTTTCAACCATGAGTAAGGAAGGAGGAGAACCACATGAGACCGACCTGAAATTATTCATCAAGGCCGTTAATGACCAATTTAAATTGTTGAATTCAAGGTTGGACAATATGGAATCCTCTAATGAATTTAAACCATATCGAAGACAAGAGTTCGACAGAGAAGAAAATGCTCATTCCGAAGCGGAGAGAGTACATTATCGACGGGATAAGAAAGTTGAATTCAAAGAAGATAACAATTTGGGTAGTATAAAGATGACGATTCTGACCTTTCACAGAAAGAATGATCCTGAATTATATTTGGAGTGGGAAAGAAAGGTTGAACACGTTTTTGATTGTCATAATTATTTCGAGGATAAAAAAATAAAGCTAGCCGCCGTGGAATTTACAAACTATGCCAGTATATGGTGGGATCAATTAGTGATCAATAAGCACATAAATGGTGAGAAACTTATTCGATCATAGGATGAGATGAAGTCAATGATGCGTAAAAGATTTATTCCTAGCCATTATGATGTGAAGCTTCTTGGATTAAGACCTTCTTTTGATGATCTCCTCTAGGCTTCAAACGTTATAGATGGTTTTTAAAACAATTAAAATGTTGATCCGATTAAAACCCCAAGGAAACTAAGTCCTTGAAACCTCAATCTAATGACACCACAAGGATTGATCACTTCCTTGATGATCTCCAATCGAGTTGCTGTTTCCAAGTCTTCTCAAGAACCATTGCAAGGAATTGGCGGTCCGATGACTAGGGCAATGAAAAAACGGATGGAAGAGGCATTACAAGGCTTGATTGTGGAAGTCCAATATAAAGAGGCCATTCTAGAAGATTCTAAGGTTAACTTCGGAGATATCAAAGTTTCATCAAGGATGGTCAACTATCTTTTTATGCAAAAGGTCAATTTGGAAGATCAATTTGAATACAAGGGTTAATTGGGAATTTGTATGTTCTACTTGTCCTTAGTTTGAATTCTTTATTTCCTAAGGACTAATTAGATTTTCTTTATTTTTCCAAGGACTAATTAGAATTAATCTTGATCTAATTTGTCCATAAAAAGGCACCTCATTTTGTAATTGGGACACAATTGATGATTTACATCTTATGAGATTTTGAAGTTTATTGAAAGAAACTTTAGTTTTGATTCATGCTTTCTTTATGGGTTCTTTATGAGTTTTCATTCGAGTTCTTGAAGAAAAGACATGACTCTTCGACTTATCAAGGAAGTGATCAATCCTTGTGGTGTCATTAGATTGAGGTTTCAAGGACTTAGTTTCCTTGGGGTTTTAATCGGATCAACATTTTAATTGTTTTAAAAACCATCTATAACGTTTGAAGCCTAGAGGAGATCATCAAAAGAAGGTCTTAATCCAAGAAGCTTCACATCACATTACTATCGAGATTTGTATATCAAATTGCAAGGGTTGGTTCAAGGTTCCATGAGTGTAGAAGATTATTATAAAGAAATGGAGATTGTCATGATTAGAGCAAACATAGAGGAAGATAGAGAAGCTACCATGGCTAGATTCATGCCGGATTGAACAAAGAAATTGCTGATGTGGTTGAGTTGCACCATTATGTGAAGATGGAAGAGTTACTGCACAAAGCTATTAAAGTGAAAAAGCAAATCAAGTCTAGAAGGTTCAGATCTGGATCATCTTCTAATAATCCGTGAAGACCAAATTGGAAGGACAACAAAATTCATTTCAAACCAAAAGAAGACGCAAAGTCGAAGCCTTCGATTTCTATTCCTAAAGATAGACCTAAAACAAAGCCTCTTATTTAGTCACGTCAGATTAAGTGTTTTAGGTACCAAGGGTTTAGACACATTGCTTCTGAATGCCCAAATAAAAGGGTTATGGTTGTATTGGCAAATGGAGACATTGAAAGTGCTAATTCAAGTGACAACGAGATGCCTCCATTAGAGGATTGTTCTGATGTTGAAGTAAAAGAGCCTGTGCATGGTGATTTACTTGTCACCAGGAGAGCTTTGAGTATACAACTTAAGGATGAAGGAGATGAGGAGCAACGTGAGTATATTTTTCACACAAGATGCCACGTGAAGGATAAAGTCTGTACATTGATTATTGATAGTGGGTGTTGTACCAATGTTGTTAATACCTTGTTGGTAGAGAAGTTGAATTTGAAATGGCAGAAACATCCTAAACCGTATAAGCTACAATGGCTGAATGATTGTGGAGAAGTGAAGGTAAACAAGCAAGTTCGGGTTCCTTTCTCAATATGCAAGTATGTGGATGAGGTTATTTGTGATGTGGCACCGATGCATACTGGTCATATATTTCTTGGTCGACCATAGCAATTTGATAGGAGAGTGTTGCATGATGGGTATAAAAACCGTTATTCTTTTGTAATGAACAATCAAAAAATTGTATTGGCCCCTCTCAAACCTTTGCAAGCTTATGAGGACCAAGTCAGGATAGCAAGTGAGTGCAAAATGAAAGAGAAACAAAAGTATGAGCAAAAAGGAGAGCAAAGTGAACAACATGGAGAGAAGAAGAAAGTACTGAGTGTACTTGCTGAAAAACATGATGTTAAAAGTGTAATGATAGCAAGGCCACAAGTTCTAGTTCTTATGTACAAAGATGTTTATTTTTTCACTGACGATCTTAACTCATCTTTGCCTAGTGTTGTTGTGTCTTTATTGCAGGATTTTGAGGATCTTTTTCCCGAGGAAATTCCATATGGTTTACCTCCTTTAAGAGGAATTGAGCACCAAATAGACTTCATACCTGGTTCTGCTATACCAAATAGACCTGTTTATAGAGCTAATCCCGATGAAACAAAGGAGATACAGAGACAAGTGGATGAACTATTGTAGAAGGGATTTGTAAGGGAAAGTCTCAGCCCATGTTCGGTTCCTGTTCTCTTAGTACCAAAGAAAGATGGAACATGATGCATGTGTGTGGATTGTCGAGTTATTAATAAGATAATGGTAAAATATAAGCATCCTATCCCTAGGTTAGATGATATGTTTGATGAATTGGATGGCTCCCATTTGTTTTCTAAAATTGATTTAAAGAATGGATATTATCAAATTCGCATGAAAGAAGGAGATGAATGAAAAACTGCATTTAAAACTAGATATGGGTTGTATGAATGGTTAGTAATGCCCTTCGGTTTAACTAACGCACCTAGTACATTCATGAGATTAATGAACCATGTCTTACGTGCTTTCATGGGAAAATTTGTGGTAGTTCACTTTGATGATATTTTAGTATATAGCAAAAATGTTGATGACCATGTGAAGCATTTGCATGTTGTCTTTAGTGTGTTAAGAGAACACCAATTATATGTTAGTCTTAAGAAATGTTCTTCAATCAAATTTAATTCTTCAGACCGTTGACGAACCCAATCTGCTTCTGACAATTGAATTTCCAACAAGACCCTGAGAAACGAGATTTTCAGTTCAACTCGCAAGTCTGCTTCCATGCCATATACTAAGGAGTAGGAAGTAGTTCTAGTGAAAGATCGAATTGAAGTTCGGTATGCTCATAACGTAAACGATAATTTCTTTGACCAATCCTGATGTGATTGACACCTTTTCTTGATAATTATCTTAAGATTCTTACTGGTTGCTTCAACTGCTCCATTGGTTTTAGGACGGTAAGGGGATGACTTATGGTAAGTGATTTTGAACTTTATACACAGTGTAATGACTTCGACTTTAAAGTGGGACCCATTATTAGAGATCAGTTTCGAAGGTACCCCATATCGACTGATGATATCCACTCGAATAAACTTTACAACCCGAGATGTAGTGAGGACAGCATAAGAAGTAGCTTCGACCCATTTAGTAAAATAATCGATACAATTAGAATGTATTCATGCCCATTTGATGCCATAGGTGATATTTTACCAATAATGTCAATCCCCAAATTAAAAATGGCCAGGATGAAGTCAAACAAACTAATTTGGAAGGTGGCACATGTATGAGATTTGCATGTATTTGACATTTGTGGTAGGTCTTGACTATGTGATGACAATATATTTCCATCGTGGGCCAGTAATACTCTTTTCTCATAATTCTCTTAGCTAACATTTTCCCACTCATGTGAGGACCACAGTCCCCTGAATGTAGTTCAACCATTATTTGTTCAGTTTGATCTTCATCAACGCATGACAAATGAATCCCATCATAAGACCTTTTGTATAAACTTCCTGTGCACAGGATGAATTGAGTTGCTAATCTTAGTAAGGTTTGTCGTTCTTTTCTTGGTACTTCTTTCGGGAATTCTTGTTTTTCCAAAACTCTTTTTATGTCTGTATACCACGACTTTCCATTGGGTTGTCGAGTAGCAATATTGATCTGATAGCAATATGCAAATTTGTCTTTGATTTCAATGGTGATCGGCCTCAATTCCATGCCAGGGGGCAAATGGATCATTGAAGAGAGAGTGGCTAATGCGTCAACAAATCTATTATCTTCCCTTGACAAGTGCTACAATAGGATAACTTTAAACTTACTCACTAAGTTTAACAGATACTCATGATAAGGCTTAAAATTTTCATCCTTAGTTTTCCATTCTTCCAACGACTGATGTATGACTAAGGCTGAAATCCCAAAAAATTTAATTTCTGTAATGCTCAGATTCAAAATAGCTTCAAGCCCAGTGATGCACACTTCATATTCAGCTGTATTATTGGTGTTGGAGAAAACTAACTTAATAGTGATAAGAATGTGGCATCCTTCAGGAGAAAATAGAACTGCCCTTATTTCATACCCATTCTGATTGGCGGTCCCATCAAAGTATAGCTGCCATATTTGATTTTGTGGTTCTTCTTTAATATGCAAGATATTCTCATCTGGGAACTAATCAATAGGCCTTATTCCTTCTACCACTGGATGATCTGCCAAGTATTCTGCAATAGCTCTTCCCTTGATAGATTTCTGTGTAACATGTGTGATGTCAAATTCTGATAACAACAACAACTATCGTGTGGAGAGAAGAGATATTTGAGAGGATCCATCTGGGATAACAAGATAACTGAATGAGATAGCATATAGTGCCAAAGTCTCTGAGTAGCCCATACTAGTGCCAAACAAGTTTTTTCTAGGGTTGAATACTTTCGTTCATACTCTAACATCTTTTTGTTGATATAGTAGATAGTCCTTTCTTTGCGATTACCTTTGTCAAATTGTGCAAGCATGCATCCCATAGTTTCTTTTGTGACTGACAGATAAAGAAGAAGTGACTCACCCGGTATAGGTAGAACCAAAATAGGTGGGTTCAAGAGATATTCCTTGACTTGATCGAAAACCTTTTGACATTGTTCATTCCAAACTGTTGGTTCATTCTTCTTGAGAAGCTTGAAAAAGGTTAGCAGCGTTGGTGAGTTGAGCAATGAATCTACTGACATATTTGATTTTGCCTAAAAACCTCAAATCTGTTTATCAATCTCAAGCGGTAGCATTTCTTGGATAGCTTTAATCTTCACATAGTCTACTTCGATCCCTCTTTGACTGACTACAAATCCCAATAATTTTTCAGAAGTTACTATAAATACACATTTCTACTGGTTAAGTCGGAGTTGGTACTTTTGAATCCTTGTGAGAAACTTTTCTAGTGTAGCAATGTGCCCTAATCGTTCTTTAGACTTGACTATCATATCATCTACATAGACTTCGACTTCCTTGTGTATCATGTCGTGCAGTAAAGTTGTAGTTGCTTTTTGATAGGTGACTTCAGTGTTTTTCAAACTAAAAGGCATAACCTTGTAGCAAAAGGTTCTCCATTGTGTGATGAACGACATTTTTTACATATCCCGATGATCTATTTTTATTTGATTGTACCCTGAAAACCTATCCATGAAGGACAACAAAGCGTGCCCTGCCGTACTATCTATTAGAACATTTATGTGTGGTAAAGGAAAATTGTCTTTTGGACTAACTTTGTTTAGGTCTCTAAAGTCCACACACATTCTGACTTTTTCATCCTTTTTAGGTACTAGGACGACATTAGCAATCTACTTAGGGTATTCTACTACTTTCAAAAATCTAGCATTAATCTGCTTTATAACTTCTTCTTTGATCTTTAGAGTCCATTCCGACTTCAAATGTCGAAGTTTCTGTTTGATTGATCGAGCATCAGGATATAATGAAATCTAATGTTGAACAATATCTGTGCTTACTCCCTACATGTCCTCATAAGACTACGCGAATACGTCTTTAAACTTTTTGAGCAAATCTACTATCGTTTTGCGTTCATCAGAAGATAAGGTGATCCCAATTTGAATCTCTTGAGTACTTTTTTTTGTTCTGAGGTTGATAACCTTTACTTCCTCCATTAGAAGTTGAGCCCGATGTTCATTTTCTTGTTAAAGTAATTTGATTATTTCAGAGGGAGGTTCTTCATCAGAAGACTCTCCCTCCGAAGCCAGATTATTAGTTAAATTATCATTACACTCAGGGTAATAAAAAATTTCTTTCATTTTATTAAAAAGAAATGGGGTAACATGACTCATTGTAGACTTCACGGACTTACTTGACTCAACAAAAATAACAGACTCACCTGACTCAGCATAAACAACTAAATTACCTTACTCAATAGAAATAAAGGACTCATCAATTATGTCAGACTGGACAGGACTGATAGGACTGACAGAATTAGTCTCGAGATGTAGCACAAGACTCTTTACATGATAATTAGCCAGAAACCCGACCGCGAGCTTGATTACAGACTGAGGATTTGAGGTCCCCTTCCAACCTGACAACACTAAGACACTATGATCTTCAATGAACAAATGATCAATGTTAAGGGAGTCGAGGTTGTAGACACCCCATTTTTGCACACGCCTGATTAATCAACTCGTCAACCCGATCGCAACGATTCCCAATGAAGGATGTTTATTCCAATGTTTTATTTTGTTGTCAGATATATTTCAGAAATCCGGATGAGGTATCTCGAACTGACAAAACTTTAGAAACCACGTTATGCTAGGAAAATGCGACCCTAGAAACATAGAAATCATCATCTTGCAGACCAAAAAGAAGCTTCACGATAAAAATCACTAAAAATGATCAAATTATCAAAATACCCCTAACATCAAAACAACCCTAGAGCCTACGTTACGATTAGGAAAACTCATTCAAACACATAAAATAAAAAATTGAAATCAAATAAATCATTTCACCAATTTTCACAAAATTTGACAAAATTACGAAAATGCCCCTCATAAAGTTCACGACCATTTCATACAAAAAACTTCATAAATGACAAAAACAAACAATCCCATTGAATTTCTTATGAAAAAATAATTCCAAAACATCCTGGAACATTGAAAAATGACTTAAAACAAAAAAATCTTCTCCGAGGGTAAAACGATAATTTCACAAATTAATAATTAAAATTTTTGAAATTAATAAATAAAATATTAAATAATGTAAAGTGAAACATTAATAAAATTAATTTAAAAATATAAACTAAAAAAATCGATCAATCAGGCTTTCAGGCAAAATTGTTGATGGTTGTTAGGATATTTATTCAAGGACCCCTCCATCTAGGAGCCCAAATAATTAAAGATAAAATAAAAGGGGGTTCTCCAAAAGTCAATCAAGTAAGACTAAAGTCAATACTAAAGTCAATCAAGTAAGATTAAAGTCAAGATATTAAAAACCAACCAAGAAAGAATAAAGTCAAAGTATTAAATTCAATATCATAAGACTAAAGTCAAAATCCTAAATCAAAACCCTAATCTAAATTAATCAAGTCAATCTCATAAGACTAAAGTCAAAACCCTAAATCAAAACCCTAATCTAAACTAATCAAGTTAATCTCATAAGACGAAAGTCAAAATCCTAAATTAAAACTCTAAAGACTAAGTCCATCTCATAAGACCAAAGTCAAAATCCTAATTAAAACTTTAAAAGAAACCCTAATCAAACCCTAATGATTTTAAAAAACTTTATAAATAGGAGCCTCCACACCTTATTTTCGTATCAAAGAAAAAACCCTAGAAAAAATAGGTGAAGAAGCCTCATCAACCTTCCCAAAATCCTAATTTTGAAGCCCTAACTCCTTACCTAACACCCATACTTCAATTTTAGCTTGAAAAACATCTAGAAACCTTTCAAAAACACCTCAAAAAATCCATAACAAAGTCGAAGAATTTAGATCCAAGAAAGAGATACATTACCTCGGAGATTAGAAATCAGATCCGGAGACAGAACGAAGCAAGGAGTACAGTACAAGGAGAAATTTCATCAGATCTGAGGGAATAGAACCTTTGCGTATCGAAGGTAAAATTTTTGTTATTTTTTATCTAGGTTTTGTCATTAGCAATGTAGTCTTATTTTGGATAAGTAGAGACCGGCATTAGCCGGGCGGGGTTAGTGCCTAACACCTTCCAACCCCGTAATGTGATCCCTGGATTCAGTTTTTCTGTAGTAGATTAGTTTTTTTATCCATTTAGAGTCAGTATTCGATTCATAGACCGTAATAAATAGGTGGCGACTCCCAAACCTCAAAGGTCAAAAGCGGATCCGCGTACCCCGCGGATTGAGGGAGCTTTCAGTGGCGACTCCACTGGGGACTATTGAGGATCAGACTTGAGAAACTCCAAGTATGGGAGCATTGTCATGATGACTTAGTTTTTTTTATTATTATTTAGTTAAATTTATTTATTTCTTTTTGTGGCTTGATTGTGGATGATTTTGGGTATTGCATTTTTGTCTAATTAAGGATCACTTTTTGATGACACCTAAATAATGAAAGATTCAAATTAACATATGAAAATGATGGAATAATGAAGGTTGGGACAGCAATGTTAAAACATTTTTACAGAACATTCTAGTGAGAATTAAGTCTGGGCATCTCTTAATAAAATATAGATCTCATTGATTAAATTAATTTAGAACTTGAGTTCACTCAATTTTGTTATCGGGAGCCTTGGATATTAACGATGCAAGTTCAATCTGTAAATCTGAAATTATTGTTTAATGAAGGTTGGGATAGGAATGTTAAAACGTTTTTATAAAACATTCTAGTGAGAATTAAGTCTAGGCACCTATTAATAAAATGTAGATCTCATTGAGTAGATTAATTTAGAACCTGAGTTCACTAAATTTCACTATCGAAAGCCTTAGATATCATCGATCCAAGCTCAATCTGTAAATATGGAATTATTGTTGAATGAAGTTGGGGACAGCAATGTTAAATCATTTTTATGGAACATTCTAGTTAGAATTAGGTCTGGGCAACTATTAATAAAACGTAGATCCCATCGAGTAGATTAATTTAGGACCTGAATTCACTCGATTTCATTATTAGGAGCATTAGATATTGATAAGAATGCAAAAAGTCATATTTTTCTCCTTTAATATTTAGCCCTTTATACATATTTAGTGCCTAAATGTACTCATTATTCTTTTATTTTGATTTATGATGCAAATGGAGGTGTTAAGTGCAAAACGAAATTAATTGGGCGATTTTGGACAGTTTTGACATCGCTTCGTAATCTGGGCATAACTCTCTCATCCGAACTCCAATTGAGATGATTCCAAATGCTATGGAACGCTGAGAAAAAGATCTACAACTTTCGTGTTTTGAGTTTTAAGAGATAATAACTGTATCAAGGTTAAAATTGGGTTTGAAGTTGCTGCACGTAAACTATTGACGCGAATTTGACGCGAATTTGTTAAAAATTTGACGAGGTTTATTTTCGAAAGTCTCCAAATCTAGTGCACGAAAATTCCAACTAAAACACCACTTTCCTAATTATATTAGGACTTTATTTTATTTTAATTAGTCAGATTTATATATTGTTATTGGAGGATAAGATTTAGGATTTTTTTTAGGAGATTTTGTTAGCTTCTAAAAAGGAAGAGAAGAACGGGTAAAAGATGGGAAAAAAAAAGGAAGATCGCTCTCTCTCTTGCTCTCTCTCTATTAGGATTTTTTTTTTTTTTTAATCTTTTCTTTAGGAAAGAGGTGGCTGAAACTGGGGGAACTAGGGGCCAACGAGTTGCTGTCAAGAAGAAGGAGAAGTTGCTGAAATTTTTCAGCAACATTATTGCCGTGAGAAACATCACCACCAACACATCTCAAACTTCTTTGGTTGTGTTAAAAAGTGTAACCCTTATGAATTTTATTTATTTTTATTATTGCAACCCTAGGTGCTTTTGGATTAAAGAACATCTTGTTGGATTCTTAAGTTGGAAATTTTTAATTCAATGAGTTAGTGACTTTCAGATTCATTAATTGATGTTTTCGGATTGGTGATATGTAGACACATGAATCAGTGAATTTTAATTATGTATGCTGAATTTTCAGTTTGGTCATATTGAAAACTTTGATATTAACGGTCATTGAAGCCATAATTGTATCTCTAATCACCTAATTGATTTGGAATATGATTTAAAAGTGGTAAAAACTATGAACAATAGTTGTGATCTGAAAATTGCATGTTCTTTAGCCATGGACTTTTTCATAGGTCTGAAGAGTAAGTTATTGAATCATAATTCCTTTTGATCTTAATGATTTGTTTAAGAAGTTGTAAGGATACGCTAAGTATTAACTTGATTGCTTAATCAAATAACTAGGTAATGGACTTTTCCAAAACCCTAGGGATTATCTAAGAAGGAATTTATAAGATGCATGATCTCTTTAGGCTTGCACTTTGATTCAATTCGGATATGTAATTAAGGCATAAAATTCGTTATCTATGTTGAAGCAATTTGATTATACCCTACAAATCACTTTACTACAATCTTCTATAGGGTTTATTGATGACTAAAAATCTAGTCAATCAGATATCATCGATGCAAGTTCAGATTATATTTTCCTAATTCACAGAAAATCCGAATTTATCTAGTGTTAGCATAGTTAATGTTCCTGAAAGTGAGCTCATCTCAACAATTATCATCCTATCATCGATGTAACATCTATTGGAATCTCGATTTATTTTGGATCACCCAAAAGTGATCATTGATTGGACCTTAAATATTATAAAAATCATGCCTATTGCAATGTTTGTTTGATCAATTATTATATGCCATGCTCATTAATTGATTTACCATGGATCTTGATCAGATATATAGTTGATGTGCTTATTGGTAATCTTAATGATTTTATTGGACTGGTATTTGTTTTGGCTAATATTCATATGGTATCAATGTGTGATGGTATGATCAGGCCCATGGGCCCATTTGTTTGGAAAAGGCCCCGGACACACCCCACCCTGTTTTGCACACACTACTAGCACGTTTATGTTATTGCTTTGCACACGTACACGTCTCATATAGCCAACGTGGCACTAGTGCGTGACCCGATTTCTTCGGAGATGCGACGTCATTCATGAAAACCACAACTCCAGTCACGTACCTTAGGATATATTAAACTGGGGCATCAATTCCGTCTGATCAGGTGATTCTGAGAGGTATATTGATACACCCAGGCTGGAGCGACCTGAGCCTTTGACCTATTGTGAGCCACACAGTCACATGTCCCGATTACCAACGTAGTACTAGTACGTGGTCGGTTCCCTCCTGAGATGCCAAACCATTTATGAAACCTACAACTCTTGACTCGTACTCGTAGGTATATAAAATATAATCCAAGTACATCAATTACACTTCTTAGTCAAAACCAGTACCTAAGCGAGATCTTGCCCCGCTGTACCCTACTGTACGAGGGGAATAGACTACGTCTATTCTAGACGAGAGGTATTTAAGTGGGCCCATGCTCAGCATTGTGCGCCACCTCTCAATTGGGGATCAAACTGACTATTTTTTATTTCAGAGAAGTGAGTTGAGGTTTTAGATTATCACCTATACGGTATATCAAACCAAGTTACCACGTATCGAGAGGTATATAGGTGCATTTGGGCAAGGGCGGCCAGATAAAATGCATTGCACGTAGTAAGCTTAGAGTTTAGGAACCTCTCCTATAGGTCACGACTAGAACTTATTGGGTGTTCCCGGGTTGTTTATTGGACCTTGTGATTGATGAATGTATGTAAATGATGTGGATCATGAGATCAAAATATATGGTTGTCCTCAAGGATTAAAGTTTTTCTTTTACCGGATTAAAGTGGGTGCACCGACCCAATAAATAATCCATTCTTTTGCAATAATGACCTAGTTCATCTCGATCTAACAATCATGATGGGCCGGGTCATTTAGATCAAAATGGAAAACAAATTCTTTTCTAAATTTGGGTTCCGACCCATTTTAAAAGAAGAAAAATGTTTTCCAGAAGAAAAGTATTTTTCAGAAAAAATATTTTCCAAAAGAAAAGAAAGAAAGGAAAAATGATTTACAAAAGATATATTTTTGCATGAACCTTGAAAATTTTCTTTTTTATATGGACTTTGAAAAATTACTAAAATGTATTTTTCTAAAAAGAAAATGACTTGCAAAAAAATAATCAGATTTGTGAAAGTTTTATTCAATGAAAACATTAT
The DNA here is from genome assembly GCF_017979445.1 of Akebia trifoliata. Classification (NCBI taxonomy): domain Eukaryota; kingdom Viridiplantae; phylum Streptophyta; class Magnoliopsida; order Ranunculales; family Lardizabalaceae; genus Akebia; species Akebia trifoliata. Next base: position 11,373,643 of record NC_141383.1, on the reverse strand, counting down.
TTGTCAATAATTTTCAATAGTACAATAGAATTATTTTCCTTCTGAATAATCATTGCATGAATTTTCAGGGTTCATTTAAAATATTATTAAGGGGGTAATACTGGAACTGTTTAAATTCACCTCCGATGAGGTTTAAGGGTTACCATTGTACCTAAGCTCAATCGTCCATCGTCTAGCTAGGGTTGTAAATCCGACAGTTAGAGTAAACGTCAAAATTTCTCAACATCGCCTAGTTGTTCTTTGAAAATCACAGTGCCTCAATCATGCCGGTTGTAAGTAATGTCTCAGTCCTCAGTCCTAATCAAGCCCGTTGTGGGTAGTCTTGAGTTTTCGTGAGTCATTTGGGTTAGTTCGAGTCCCTTTCTTTTAGCAAGGTCATGTCTTCTTTTCGAGTCGACTCTTTTTTCTGTTCAATCGAGTTAGTTTGTTGAGTCATAAAGGTGTCTGTCGCCCCATCTGAAATTGATCTGATAAAGAAAATTTTTGAATACCTCGAGCGCATTAACGAATTAACTAATAATTTGATAGATTTCTTTTTTGAACAAGAAGATAAGAGTCGGACTCAACCTTTAATCGAGAAAGGAAAGGTCTTTGACCTCAAAACAGAAAATAATTCCTAAAGAGATTCAAATAGAAATCATCTTATCCCCAAAGGAAGATGAGGGGATAATGAATTTACTCAAAATTTCAAAAGACTTGTTCGTGTGATCATATGAGGGTATGTTAGGTACAAACTTGGGTGTTGTTCAACACGGAATAGATACTCGTCTATATTGATGGAATCAAAGAAGATGTTATAAAATGTATCAGCGCTATCCTTACTACATCTTGAGTTTCAAATCACATATTATCAGTCGATATGGGGGTACCTTTTGAACTGATCTCTGATAATGGGTCGTACTTCAAAGGATAAGTCATTACTCTGTGTTCAAAGTTGAAGATCCGGTATCACAAATCATCCCCCTACTGTCCTCAGATTAATGGAACGGTTGAAGCAGTTAGTAAGAGTCTCAAGACTATCATCAGCAAAAATGTGTCAATTGCACCAAGATTGGTCAGAAAAGCTACCATTCACACTATGGAGGTGTCGTACTTCAAATACAGTTTTCCACTAGAACTATTCCCCACTCTCTAGTATATGATATAGAAGCAGTTTTACCAGTTGAAATGGAAATCCCGTATCTCAAGGTCTTGCTGGAAAGTCAATTGCTAAAATTAGACTAGGCTTGTCATGGGTACGAAGAACTAAACTTGATTGAAGAAAAAATAACTTAAAGTTCTGTACCACGTGCAGGCTTATCAGAGAAGAGTCGTCCATGCATTTGACAAAAAGATCAATGTCCGTCACTTACAAGTTGGGGATTTGGTACTCAAAGAAAATCAGACACCTATCTTTGACCCTAGAGAGAAACTCAAACCAAATTGGGGTGGATTGTTCATCATCAAAGAAATATTACCCGAAAAAACTGTCATACCTCAAGATTATGATAGAATTGAATTACCAGAACCAATCAACCTTGACCAGATCAAATGATACTACATTTAAGGGGGCCATCTTTGACCGAATCAATTTCTTGTTACCCAGTTCAAAAGTATAATATCTCATTTCTCAATCTTTTGCAGCCTTTTTTCAAAAATATAAAGTAAAAAAAAACCTTTTTATTCCTTAGCCCGATCACCTATCCCAGGGGAGGAAAAAATTTGAACTACGTTTTGGTCTAAGCCCAAAATTATGGGGTACGTAGGCAACCTGAGAAGTTACTTCAGGCCCGACCACATCAAAATAAAAGAATAGATTCCCCGACAAAGAAAAAAATCTAAAAAGAAAAAAAATTCAAAAGAAAAAGAAATATCATCCAAAATAGGGAAGAAAATTCAAGAAAAAAGTTTCAATTGAATTCCACACAAGGCGCATTTAGGTTTTTGAGCTTCAAAATTCTTTTCATTTTATACCCAGACCTAAGCTTACCTATAAAAGTCCTCCTAAGTACCGTACGAAAAGTCAAGGAAGATAGCAAAGCATGATCAGACAGTAACTCTAGAAGTTCAGAGGAGAAGAATAAGATAAAAAAAAATGATGAAACCTGCTAAGTTGAAAACCCAAAAAGGGCGACTTAGGCAAAAATTAAGGAAAGCTCGCAAGGTTGAAAATCTGAAAGGACTACTTTGGCAACAATCAGAGCAAAAAAAAAGGAAAAAGTTCGCTAGATTAAAAACCTGAAAAGGCTATCTAGGCAAAAGCTAGAACAAGCTCGATAGATTGAAAACCTAAAAAGGAGATCTAGGCAAAAGTTAGAGCAACAAAGAAAAATAGAAGAAAATCCCAAGCTGAGAGCGGTTTGAGCTGAAACATCAGAAGTCCGAATAATCAAGTTGAATACTTAGCTTAAACCAGGTATAGACTTAAAAGCTACAAGTATCTTGTCTACGATCGATCTGAAAATTCTTACTTCCCCAAGTGAACCAAGGGAGAGAAGGATGAATTCTATGATGAGTCTCAAAAGAAAATATTTTGTTCTCTTGAGCCTGACTCAAAATCTTCAATAAAATTAATCAAAATTAAAAGTTGGATCTTTATTGCGCTTGTGGTAATCAAATATTTCAAACCTTCATACAAGGGGCATTTTCTTTTTCCTCTAAATATGTAATTTCCCCCCTTATACCAGGGGTATTTTTTAATGATGCGTTCAATTATCTTCAATGCTATGTTTATTGTCCAACTAGGGACATTTTGTTTTTGAGCAATGTTAATCCTAAAAGATAATGGGAACCCAAAACTTAAGGTTATCCTCTTGATAATAGTTTTTAGAAAAACCCTTGAGGTTCAAAAGAAATAAAAACTCAGATTTTAAATTCATAAAATTTTTGGATAAAACCTTGAGGTTCAAACAAAAGCACTTTGGATCTCACATTTGACTGTGCCTAGAGATTAACCCTCTCACTTAGAATATGAGATATGGCATTCGTTCATTCCCAGACTCTTTTTCAGATCCATTCATTCTTGGATTCGATATTTCTCTTCCAGATTAATTATCTTCTAGATTTATTCGTTTTCCGATTCATTTTAATCAGTCTTCTCCAACTTCATTCATTCTTTCCCAAAATTCCTTTATTCCTCTGCCAATTTTGCTCAGTTGCCGCCAAGGGTTATCTAGGATTTTGCTCAGTTGCCACCAAGGGTTATCTTGGATTTTGCTCAGTTGCCGTCAAGAGTTATCTTGGATTATGCTTAGTTACCGCCGAGGGTTTTCTCGGAACTATGCTCAGATGTCACTGAAGGGTTTTCTCGAAACTATGCTTAGATGCCGCCGAGGGTTTTCTCGGAATTATGCTCAGTTACCGCCGAGGGTTTTCTCAGAATTATGCTCAGATGCTGCTAAGGATTTTCTTGGAATTATGCTCAGTTGCCACCGAGGGCTTTCTCGGAACTATGCTCAGATGCCGTCGAAGGTTTTCTCAGAACTATACTCAGTTATCGTCGAGGGTTTTCTCGGAATTATGCTCAAATGCCGTCGAGGGTTTTCTTAGAATTATGCTCAGATGCCGCCAAGGGTTTTCTTAGAATTATGCTCAAATGCCACCGAGGGTTTTCTCGGAACTATGCTCAGACGCCGTCAAGGGTTTCTTGAAATTATGCTCAGATTCCGCTGAGGGTTTTCTCGAAACTATGCTTAGTTACCGTCGAGGGTTTTCTCGGAATTATGCTCAGATGCCGCCAAGGGTTTTCTTGGAATTATGCTCAGATGCTGCTGAGGGTTTTCTCGAAACTATGCTCAGATACCGCTAAGGGTTTTCTTGGAATTATGTTCAGATGCCACTGAGGGTTTTCTCGGAACTATGCTCAGTTATCGCCGAGGGTTTTTTTGGAATTATGCTCAGATGCCGTCGAGGGTTTTCTCAGAATTATGCTCAGATGCCGCCAAGGGTTTTCTTGGAATTATGCTCAGATGCCGCCGAGGGTTTTCTCGGAACTATGTTCAGTTATCGCCAAGGGTTTTCTTGGAATTATGCTCAGATACCACCAAGGGTTTTCTTGGAATTATGCTTAGTTACCGTCGAGGGTTTTCTTGGAATTATGCTCAGATACCACCGAGGGTTTTCTCGAAATTATGCTCAGACTCCACCAAGGGTTTTCTTGGAATTATGTTATGTTTATATTCACTTCATGCTCAGATTTGACTCATTTCCAACTCAAACTCTTTGAAATCTATCTCAGATTTTGAGTCCACACACTTGCACAGTTGTTACATCAGTTAAGGAGAATTTTCTAAAATTCAAGGATCTGACATTGCCAGTGAGAACTCGCGCTCAAGGACCTGACATTTTTCTAGTGCGGGGAGAGTTTTACCCTCAAGGATCCGAACACCCCGACGAATTGCTAGATCAGGCTGCAAAATAAACTGTCACTAGCTTTGCCATTTGGATATCGCACTATCTACCAAAATAGATTTGCTATCTACTTTGCTTCAACCTTTTGTCAAAGAGGGGCATCTGTACACATCCCATTTTTGCACTCGCCTTATTAATCAACTCGTCAACCCGATCGCAACGGTTCCCAATGATGAATGTTTATTCCAATGCTTTATTTTGTTACCAGATATGTTTCAGAAATCCGGATGAGGTATCTCGAACTGATAAAACTTTAGAAATCACGCTACGCTAGGAAAATACAACTCTAGAAACATAGAAATCATCATCTTGCAGACTAAAAAGAAGCTTCACGATAAAAATCACTAAAAATGATCAAATTACCAAAATACCCCTAACATCAAAACAACCCTAGAGCCTACATTATGATTAGGAAAACTCATTCAAACACATAAAATAACAAATCGAAATCAAATAAATCATTTCGTCAATTTTCACAAAATTTGATAAAATTACGAAAATGCTCCTCATAAAGTTCACGACCATTTCATACAAAAAACTTCATAAATGACAAAAACCAACATTCCCATTGAATTCCTTATGAAAAAATGATTCCAAAACATCCTGGAACATTAAAAAATGACTTAAAACGTAAAAAATCCTCTCCGAGGGCAAAACGGTAATTTCACAAATTTAATAATTAAAATTTTTAAAAATTAATAAATAAAACATTAAATAATATAAAGTGAAACATTAATAAAATTAATTTAAAAATATAAACTAAAAAAATTGATCAATCAGGCTTTCAGGAAAAATTATTGATGGTTGCTAGGATATTTATTCAAGGACCTGTCAATCTGGGAGCCCAAAGAATTAAAGATAAAATAAAAAAGGGTTCTCCAAAGTCAATCAAGTAAAACTAAAGTCAATATTAAAGTCAATGAAGTAAGATTAAAGTCAAGATATTAAAAGCCAACCAAAAAAGACTAAAGTCAAAGTATTAAAGTCAATCTCATAAGACTAAAGTCAAAACTAATCTAAACTAATCAAGTCAATCTCATAAGACTAAAGTCAAAACCCTAAATCAAAATCCTAATCTAAACTAATCAAGTCAATCTCATAAGACTAAAGTCAAAACCCTAAATTAAAACCCTAAAGACGGAGTCCATCTCATAAGACTAAAGTCAAAACCCTAATTAAAACTCTAAAAGAAACCCTAATCAAACCCTAATGCTTTTAAAAAACTTTATAAATAGGAGCCTCTACTCCCTAGTTTCGTATCCAAGAAAAAACCCTAGAAAAAGTAGGTGAAGAAGCCTCCTCAACCTTCCTAAAATCTTAATTTTGAAGTCCTAACTCCTTACCTAACACTTATACTTCAATTTTAGCTTGAAAAACACCTAGAAGCCTTTCAAAAACACTCCAAAAAATTCATAACAAATTCAAAAAATTCAGATCCAAGAAAGAGATACCTTGGCTCGGAGATCAGAAATCAGATCCGGAGACAGAACGAAGCCAGGAGTATGGTACAAGGAGCAATTTCATTAGATCTGAGGGAACAGAACCTTTGCGTATTGAAGGTAAAATTTATGTTATTTTTTATCTAGGTTTTGTCATTAGCAATGTAGTCTTATTTGGGTTAAGTAGAGACCGACATTGACCGGGCGAGGTTGGTGCCTAACACCTTCCAACCCCGTAATGTGATCCTCGGATTCAGTTTTTCTGTAGTAGATTAGTTTTTTTTTATCTATTTAGAGTCAGTATTCGGTTCCTAGATCCTAATAACTAGGTGGCGACTCCCAAACCTCAAAGGTCAAAAGCGGATCCGCGCACCCCACGGATTGAGGACGCTTTCAGAGGTTGAGTTGCTAGTCTTTAGCATCCTTATCTTCGAGTCATGTGCTTGCTTCCTTTTTAGGCCAATCCATACCGAAGAAGATTTCGAATCCCGACAGACGAGTACCCGTGACGTGATCAATAAATGGCTCTAGGAACCCACAATAACGAAAATCTTCTTTATTCATGAAATATCCCTTAAGGATCTTACGATAAGGCTTCATTTTAATCAGATCCGTGGTACGCTCTTGCCGTTTTATAATTGCCTTGTCCCGTTTTATCTTCCATTACTGGGCCCAATCTTCCTTAGTAGGTTCATATCCTAACCCGAATGTGCCGATGACTTCCTTGATCATTGGTGCATCTTTAATACTTTGTTGCCTACGACCTAGGTCCATATCAGGAAAAAATCTCATGTTCTTGAACTTGTTAGCCATATAGCAATTGGAGGTATTTTTGATAGGAAAATATTCTTTTACCGAGTGATCCCATTAGACTAAGCATATCTTTTCGAATTCAAACCCGTTGAGTTCTACCCCCTGTTGTTCTGGCCGAATCTCAAGCAGTGATTAACTCTTGACTTCTGTACTGTTTACAATCCCTACAATCTTAACATTACTGTGAAGGGTGATCACCAGTCCATCTTTAATAAATTTAACCTTCTGATGTAGTGTGGAAGGTTTGGCTTTGATTTGGTGTAGCCATGGTTTTCCTAACAATAGATTAAAAGAAGATTGGATGTCTAAAACCTGAAATTCTACAGGAAATTCAATTATGCCTGTGGACAATCCAAGGTTCCAAATTCCGAGTACATCCCTCTTGGTGTTATCATATGCCCTAACACCCTGATTAGTGGGCTTGAGATCTTCAACTTTAAACCTGAGGCAAGTGGTAGTCTTCAAAGGGAAAACATTCAGTGCACTATCATTATCAATTAAAACCAGAGGTATCCTCATCCCGTTGCAGTCGATTGTAATGTGTAATGGCTTAGTGTTGTTTGTTTCTTCTTTTGGGAGATCTGAGTCTGAGAAAGATAGTATGTTTTTCACATAAATTTCCCCTACTATACTGGCCAACTGATCCGAAGAACTATCGAGGGAGACATGGGCTATACTTAGTGCTTTGAGAACGGCTTTCCTATGGGCAGTGGAGGCCATGAGTAAATCCCAAACTGAGATATTAGCCCCTGATCTTTTCAATTGCTTGATCACGGAGTCATCTTCTTCGATATTCTCTTTAATGGGATCTATTTCTTTTCTCGTCAAGACTGCATGATTGTCAACACGAATTTCTAGTGGCTTAAAGACTCTTCCTCCTTGGGTCATATGTCTAACTTCATCGTAGGAGAGGGAGAAAGACTCATCTTCTTCAGTCAATAAGTATGGATTTTCATTTGTGAAAGAGACAGGAATTTTTGGATTCATTTGAGCCAACATATAACTAGTGAATGCGAGACTATTGTAACAAGGTGGGGATAGACAATATGCATCATCTGAGGCTAGATTGAAGGGTTTGTGGCTCGTGGTGAAGACTTCGTTAACGAAAGCTATTCCAACGTTAGGGTAACTAGATGGTTTGACTTGGATAGGATGGATGAGATATACAAGGTCAAATGGTAATCGGGTGTTGGAAACCATATTTAGAGTTGGTGGAGGTTGATAGGTAGGTAATGGATTAGTGGTGACATTTGATGATGTTGGGCTAGGGATGGTGACCTTTTTGTTGTCAATAAGATTTTGAATGGCATGGCGCAAGGTGATACATTGATCAGTGTGATGGCCAGAGTTTTGATGGAACTCGCAAAACAAATTAGAGTTGTGTCTAGCTGGCAGGGGATTTGGTAAAGGTCGGGGTTGGATCGGGGTAAGAAACCCTTTTTTTTTTATCAATTTGTGAAGAATTACAGTGAGACTCATCCCTAGATTGGTAAACTGACATGAAGTTCACGGTTGAATTAGGTGAACTTGGTTATTAGCCTGGGCTAGGTGTTGAGCTGGGGTAGTTAATGTGTTAGCTATGTAGACATGGTTGGTACTGGATTTGGAAACAAAAGGTTTTTTGGACCATTTATCTAAGGAGTTAGAAAAAACCCTAGAGGCAAAAGCGTCCTCAAGTTGGCTTCCGGCTTGTAATAGGGACTCGAAAGTAGGAAGATATTGGGGCACTAGGTGCTGAGCATATCCTTGTGTGAGATTTTTTAGGATAATTGCTACTTGTTCCTTCTCTGAAGGTCTATCCCACACTTGGGTAGCCTTGGCCCTCCAACGACCAATGAAATCAGTGAATGTTTCCCCGTTTTTCTGTTTAGTTGACTCCAAATCCCTTCTTGGGTACTGTATTTATACTGATGCCAGAAAGCCTTTGACATATTTTCCCATGTACCTACTATAGTTGGATCTTAAGACATTAACCATCGTAGAGCTGATCTTAATAGAGTTCACTGAAATAACAATGTCATCTGTTCATCACTGAGCCCCATAGTGTGCATGTTAGTAACATACACCTTAAGATGCATTTTTGCACAACCTATCCCATTGAACTTGTCCATTTCAAGCATCACAAATTTTTCTAGTAAATGAATTCTAGGGATACAATTCAGAGCTTCAATGCCTGCTGTAATTTCATCAATACCCTTTATACTCTTCAGAGCTGACTCCAACTGAGACATCCTCTTGGCTAACACTAGATTTTCATCAAAATGTTCTTCATCCCCGTCAAGTTCAAAGACCTTATGTACACGTCTCGTTGATGTCATTGGTAAAGGCTGTCAAAATCTTACGGATCTCTGTAAGTTTAGATTCTGAAGTCATTTCTGCCTATTGACATGGTACTGACGTTCGCTTTAATCGATTGGACTTACGACTCCAACTAGGAGGTGGACGCTTGAGTTTGAGCGCAATGATAACCCTAAACACCCCATCAAACATAAATTTAATTAATTGCAGTGTTACCCCTTGATAACATTTTAATGAGTCCTTGAAGTTGTGCACCAATCCATTACATAATTCATTCATGCAATATTCATTCCAAATAAATGTTTATTCAAAAGAAAAATAACGTTATTGAAAGTATTGAAATTTTTTGACAAAGAAAAATTCATTGAATAACATCTTTTTGACTTAAACTATTTTTTACATGGATACTTGGCCTCGTCTTGATGGTCATCAGGATTGCTAGAACTACCAAGTTTGATCCTTTTGGCTCTAAGAACTGGCTCTTTAACTTTTGTTGGTCCGTCTAGATACCTTAAGGTGCATTTGTTCTAAGCCTTCTCAATAAGATATACTAACTTCTCAGTCAATGGCTCGGGAGGGAAGAAAGCGTTGTGCTGAGGTAAAGATAACTCTCTGGGTACGTCGTACTGCTCTAGGATCAATGCAGGTTTGTAGAAAGATGTTTCTTCTAGTCCGATCAAACGGACATAAATCAATATGACAAGCAATGCGAGAGTCTAACCATTTACTCCAAGCCTTGACTGAGTTGTGTCGCACTATCAGGTTTCTTTTGGAAAAATGTTATGGTCCATACTCGAGGGTTGAAGGAACGTCTACAATTCTGAGACGGTCACAAAGCCACATATAAAGTAGGTGCGAGCTTACTTTGAAACTTTCTTTCTCACCATTTTTTATGACATTTAAACCCGAGAAAATTTCAATTAAGATTAGAGGTACAGGGTTGGCTTTCCTTGAAAGTTAGGTGCGAGCTTCCTTTGAAACTTTCTTTCTCACCATTTGGAGGTCAGTATGTATTGGGCTAGGATTCCTAGGCACAATCGATAGTCTCTAGTGGTTCGTCAAGCTTCTGGTTTTACATTGATGGGATGACTACAGGAGCAATATGGGCCCAGTAAAGGTACTAAGTCCAATCTCCCATTATGGACTAGGGCCTTGGCTTCTTCCTTTGAAATATTCAGTCCTGTGGCGAGGTCATTAGAATATCATGTCCTCAATGAGGGCCTGACTAGAGGTCCTGAAGTAGATATTCCCATAATGTCACAATAATCCTCATGAGTGGGGCACAAATACATACACCCAATATGGAATATGTGAAGGTAGGGGTTCCAACGCTTAACCATAGCACGTAAAAGGTTCCAGTTTATCTCAAATTCGTGGAAGTATAGAGCACATCTCAACATAAATTTGCCAAAGTTGATTTTCTTTACAGGGTGCATCCCTAGGATGGTTGTTTTGATTAACTGGTCGATCGGGTTATTACTTGCAACTAACATCCTGGTATTACACAAAACGATATTTTAGTACATTTCCAAGGTCCATGTAAAATATATTTTTGTAAGTCATTTTTTCATGAAAGACTAAATCATTTTCTTTTCTTTTAGAAAGTATTTTCTTTTGAAAAATATTTTTTCTAGAAAACATTCTTCTTCTGAAAAACATTTTTCTTCTTTTAAAATGAATTGAAACCCGAATTAGCAAAGAGTTTGAATTCCATTTTGATTTAAATGGTCCGTCCATCATGATTGTTGGATCGAGATGGACTGGGTCATTATGAACCATTGCCAAAATTTCAAGATGGACTTTTTATTGGGTTGGTGCACCCCGTAATATAGTAATTTTGAATCAAGTTTAAATAGAAAGATTACTCATTGAGGACAAAATCGTACATTCCTGATCTCATCATTTGTAAGGTCCATTTCCAACAAGCAACCCGGGAACACCCACGATAAGTTCGAGTTGTGACCTATAGGGAGGTTTCTAGACTTTAGGTTTATTACGTGTAATGCAATTTATCTGGCCACCCTTGCTCAAGTGCACCTATATACCTCTCAATACGTGGTGACTTGGTTAGATATACCGTATAGGTGATAATCTAAAACTCCAACCCACTTCTCTGAAGTCAAAAGCAGCCAGTTTATTTCCCAGTTGAGAGGTGGCGCACACTGCTGAGCAAGGGCCCTCTTAAATACCTCTCGTCTATAATAGACGTAGTCTATCCCCTTCGTACAGTAGGGTACAACGGGGCAGGATCTTACTTAGGCATTGATTTTGATCAAGAAGTGCAATTGGTGAACTTCGATTACCTTTGATATACCGTATAGGTACAAGTCTAGGATTGTAGCTTTCATAAATGGTTTAGCATCCCACGAGGGGACTGACCACATACTAGTACTACATTGGCAATCGGGACATGTGACTGTGCGACTTACAATAGTCAAAGGCTCAAGTCACTCCAGCTTGGGTGTATCGATATACTTTTCAGAGTCACCTGATCAGACAGTACTGATGCCCCAGTTTAATATACCCTATGGTACATGACTGGAGTTGTGATTTTCATGAATGACGTTGCATTTTCGAAGAGACCGGGCCACGCACTAGTGCCATGTTGGCTATAAGATACATGCAAACGTGCAAAGCAATAAACGTGCTAGTAGTGTGTGCAAAACAGTGTAAGGTATGCCTAGGGCCTTTTTTTTATAGATAAATGGCTCATGGGCCAGATTAAACCATACAAGCAAGGATATATATTGATCAGGAAAAATAAAAGGCAATATCCATATCGTTCAACTCAAGATCAAAGCATGCACATCTCATGTACACATCAATTAGGATTATGGAAAATCAATCACTAAATATGGCATAAAATAATTGATCAGATTCAATTATTGCAATAGGCACAATTTGTATGATTTTTATGGTCCAATCAAAGATTGCTTTTGGGCGGCCCAAAATAATTCGGGATTTCAAATAATGTTAAATTGTAAATAGAATGATAATTGTTGAAATAAGAAGTTATGACCTCCCCCCTTTTAAAAAACTATTTTCAAAAGAAAAGAGATTATTATTATTATTATTATTATTATTATTATTATTTTAATTTTTTTAAAAGACTATTTCTAAAAACCTAAGAACATAATATGAAACAAAAAAGATTCTACCGCCACACCAACTTGTACATTTAACCTAATAAAGTATTGATCAATATCATGATGTGATGTGCCCCAAGTAGAAATTGGTGTGACCATAGTGACTAAAAGAGAAAAAAAGAATCACTTTACACACCCCATCAAAAAAAGCTGCCATTCAATCCCTTCTCTTTTATTTTCTCACACATGTAGGACCAAATAAAGTTGTTTTTTGAGTAAAAAACTTCATAAAGTTAGTGAGTTTCTGTGATGAACACTCAACAAGCATGCCAAAAAAAATATTAATTTTAAAAGTAGACAAGGTGGGCACTGTCATGATTTGTAAAAAAAAAAACACTTACAAAATAATTTTTTTTCTAGCAGCGCACATGACAATTTCTCGAGATTCTACTTATTGCAAGACGTGACAGTTTTATGGATTTAGAGGCTGAACGACTCAAGAAGTTGATTGAAACCAATCAGTTTACAAGAGAAAGATCAAATTCTCCGTAAATTTGTGAACAATAAATGAGAGTTCAAATATTCCAAAACCCAAATTCGTGAAAACGGATCAATCAAGGGTGATTTGTTTCAAATTCAACAAAATTTCTGAACCTCTTTGATCTACTGTTTAAAACAACCAAAAAATCCAAAATTTTAACACTTCTACATTTGGCGTTGAGTTCATGTTCGAATGTTCCACCATCGATCTGATATATGTGGTTCAAAGAATGTAAGAAGTCGAACCAAGATTAAAGAAAATCGACAGCGATATATCGATGAAACGTAGATGAATCTCCATATAAATCTTCTATCGAACAATTTCTAGTAAGAAACCAGCACAGATTTAGTTTTGAAAAACAAACTTTGGCTCTTTGGGCGAGATCGATAATGACCAGCAACTTTAAAACTCTCTTTGACAGACGAAAGAGACATTGATTTTTGTTAAAATCGTTCAAAATCAAGCAAGTTCAACGACCTCACGCTGCGCGTCTCTCTCTCTTTAGAAGAAATCGTAGATTTCTTTAGGGTATTAGTGATCTTAAATTGATCGGCCTGAGAGAATAGAGAGCCTAAACCAATCGTCTCTGTCGAAACACAATGAAGCTGTGCAAAAAAACTATAGTCTCTCTGCTAGAGATGATGAACAGAGTGTGAAAACATATGTAAAAATACATGGGTTAAAAAATAAAAATCCATTTTTTACTAAAAACACACCCGTCTAAAAAACTAACGCCATTACATTATGGCTGCTGCCAACATCACCCTAACATGCGTTTTCCTTCTTTTGTTTACTTACTGTCAATGGACATAAGCTAGAAAAAAAAAATATAATAAACAAATAAAAGAAAATAAATAATAAAAAATATACTACAAAGGACAGATCGACACATACCAAAAAAAACTTTTTTTTTTGTTTTTTTTCCTCAAAAAAATATATATTCTTACATACATAACAAAAATCATGGTTCAATAACCATTATCCTATCCTCAATAAAACCATTTCCTCAAAATCTCGCATTATTTAGGGTAATTTCGAATGATCCTAGATTGAACCATAAAAATGTGCCTAAACAAAGATTTTGGAATCCAAACAAATGATTATTAATTGAGCCAAAAAGAATGATAAACAAATAAACAAATAATAAATAAAAAAAGTTCCTACTAGCAATGCTTCCCTTACTTGGGGCTTTTCAAGTCTGATCCTCAATAGTCCCTAGTGGAGTTGTCACTGAAAGCGCCCTCGATGTGCGGGGTGTGCGGGTCCGCTTTTGACTTTGAGGTTTGGGAGTCGCCACCTAGTTATTACGGTCTAGGAACCGAGCATCAACTCAAGATGGATAAAAATAACTAATCTACGAAAAGAAAATAAGTTCAGAGATTACGTTACGGGATTGGAAGGTGTTAGTCACCGACCCCGCCTAGCAAACATCGGTCTCTACTATCCCCTAAAAAAATTACATTGCTAAAAGACCAAAAACAAATAAATAAAATAAATAGAAAAATGTACCTAGATGGTCGCGATGATTTGTTCCCTCAGATCTGGTGGAGAGATTCCTCGTATGAGATCCCTTGCTTCGTTTCCGTCATTGAATCCACTTCTGATCTCCAAGATGAAGTATCTACTTCTTAGATCTGAGTGTTTTCTAATTTTTTTGATAGATTTCTAGGTATTTTTGAAGAGTCTCTAGGTACTTTTTGAGCAAAAGTTGGGGTTTGGATAATAGGTAAGGGGTTAGGACTTTAAAATCAAAATTTTGGGAAAGTTAGGGAGACTTTTTGACCTACTTTTTCTAGGGTTTTCTTTGACCTGCGAAATTAGGTTGTTGAGGTTCTCTATTTATAGAGTTTTTTGGGTAGAGTTAATGTTAGATTAGAGTTTTTTTAGGGTTTTAATTAGGGTTTTGACTTTTGTCTTATGAGATTGACTTGGTCTTTTTAGATAGGGTTTTGACTTAAGTCTTCTGAGATTGATTTGGTTCCTTTATATTAGGGTTTTAATTAAGGTTTTGACTTAAGTCATATAAGATTGACTTGATTAGGATTTTAACTTAAGGTTTATGAAATTAATTTTATTAAGGTTTAGACTTAAGTCTTATGAGATTGACTTGGTTTAGATTTTTAAATTAATTTTATTAAGGTTTTACTTTACATTATTTAATATTTTCTTTATTAATTTTGAAATTAAAAATTTTAAAAATTAAAAAATTACCGTTTAGCCCCCGAAGAGAACTTTTGTGTTTCAAGTCGATTTTCGATGTTCTGGGTTGTTTTGGAATCGATTTTGCATGAGAAATTCAATGGGATTATTGGTTTGTATTATTTCTGAAATTTTTTGGTATTAAATGATCGCGAACACTGTGAGGGGTATTTTCATAATTTTATCGAATTTGGTAAAAATTGGCAAAATGGTTTATTTGATTTCATTTAGTTGTTTTATGTATTCGAATGGATTTTCCTAAGTGTAAGGGGGCTCTAAGGATGTTTTGATGTTAGGGGTATTTTGGTAATTTGATCATTTTTTAGTGATTTTTATCGTAAAACTTCTTTTTGTCTGTAAGACGATGATTTTTATGTTTTTTGGATTATATTTTTCTAACGGAGTATGGTTTTTACAGTTTTCTAAGATTGAGATACTTCATCTGAATTTCTAAAACATATCTAGTAATAAATAAAGTATTGGAATAATCATCAATCATTAGGAATCGTCGCGATCCGGTTGACGAATTGATTAATCAGGCGAGTGCAAAAATTGGGTGTCTACAACACTGATAAACCTCTAGCTCTATTCAGAAAAACTTTCAGCTCCATACTGACAAACCGCCAGCTCCGCATCGATAAACCTCTAGCTCTATGTTCACAAACCTCTAGCTTCTTGCCGATAAACCTCTAGCTTCGTGTTGACAAACTTTCGACTCTATGCCGATAAACCTCCAGTTCCGTGCTGAAAAACCTTTGGCTCCGTGCGACAATCCTCTAGCTTTGTGTTAACAAACCTCCAGCTCCATGCGGATAAACCTCTAGTTCTATACTGACAAACCTCTGGTTCCGTGTCGATAAACCTCCAGCTCTTTGTTGACAAATCTCTAGCTCTACGCCGATAAACCTTTAGCTCCGTGCTGACAAACCCCAACTCCGTGCTGATCAATATCTGACTCCATGCCGACTAACCCCAGTTCTGTACTGACAAAAAATCCAACCCCAACCAAATTTAGGAATTTCTTAATGCAACATTACCAATTCATGCAATCTGACATAATAAATCATCATGCATTCTCATTATGTATATGATATATTAACGCATAACCTCTTGTCCACAGGTAGTCAAACGACCTAGATTGAAGTACTTGCCACCTAATAATTCTCCATATTTTCTATGCTTGCAACTAATCATGAGCACTTCAGAGTAATCTCAACAGCTAATGATAGAAGTAATAACAGATCTCACCTCGAAGCTAGATATAGTGGTGAAGGCATTGGGAAAACACGACAAGATTCTAGATTTGCTAATGACAAATCTAAGCATCATTCAAGCTGTACATTAAACTGAAAGCGCCCTCGATCCGCGGGGTGCGCGGATCTGCTTTTGACCCTTGAGGTTTGGGAGTCGCCACCTAGTTATTGTGGTCTAGGAACCATACTGACTCTAACATGGATAAAAAGAACTAATCTACTATAAAAAATCTGAATTCGGGGATCAAGTTACGGGGTTGGAAGGTGTTAGGCACCAACCCCGCCCGGCCAAAGCCGGTCTCTACTAAAGTCCCAAGTAAATTACATTGCTAAAACCTAGATAAAAAAATAAATAAAAATAAAAATTTACCTTTCCGATGGCAAGGACTTGGTTCCCTCAGATCTGACAAAAAGAGCTCCTTGTACCGTGCTCCCTTGCTTCATTCTGTTTCCGGATTTGACTTTGGATCTCCGAGGCAAGGTATCTCCTTGTTTTTGAATCTGAACTCTTCAAGTTCGTTGCGGATTTGGGGGTATTTTAGAAGGCCTTTGGGTGTTTTCTAGACTAAAATTGAAGGAGGGATGTTAGCTAAGGAGTTGGGGCTCCAAAACTAGGGTTTATGGGGGGCTAGGGGAGCTTCTAGACCTACTTCTCTTAGGGTTTATAATTTGATACGAAAATAGGGTGTGAGCACCTCTATTTATAGATGTTTTTAGGGGTTGATTTAGATAGAGTTAGTGTTTAATTAGAGATCTTTTAATTAGAGTTGTGTTTTAGTTAAAATTGTTTTAGGTAGAATTGTGTTTTAATTAGAATTGTTTTAGGTAGAATTGTGTTTTAATTCAAATTGTTTTAGGTAGAATTGTTTTTTAGTTAGAACTCTATTAGATAGAGTTATTATTTAATTAGATCTCTATTATGACTTTTGGTCTTATTTGATTGACTTTTAATGTTTTGACTTTAGTCTTAATTGATTGACTTTTAATATCTTGACTTCAGTCTTGCTTAATTGACTTTAATTTGACTTCAGTCTTACTTGATCGACTTTAATACCTTGACTTTAGTCTTGCTTGATTTAATTTGATTTTTGGAGAACCCTCTTCCATTATTTCTTTAATTCTTTGGACCCCCAAATGGAGGGGTCTTAAAGAAATATCCCACGAACCCTCAACAATTTTGCCTGAGAGCCCGATTGATCGATTTTTTAGGTTCAAAATTTTAAATTAATTTCATTAATATTTAAATTTAATTATTTAATGTTTTATTTATTAATTTCGAATTTTTTAATTATGAAAATTATGAAATTACCGTTTTGCCCCCGGAGAGGACTTTTCACGTTTTAAGTTGGTTTTTAATGTTCTAGGATGTTTTAGAATCGATTTTTCATAAGGAATTCAATGAAAATATTGGTTTGTGTCATTTATGAAAATTTTTATGTGAAATGATTGTGAACTTTATGAGGGGCATTTTTGTAATTTTGTCAAATTCTGTTAAAATTGGTGAAATGATCTATTTGGTTTTAATTTGTTATTTTATGTGTTCGAGAGAGTTTTCCTAAGCGTAACGTAGGCTCTAGGGTTGTTTTGATGTCAGGGGTATTTTGGTAATTTGATCAATTTTTAGTGATTATTATCGTAAAGTTTCTTTTTGGTCTGCAAGATGATGATTTCTATGTTTCTGGGGTTGTGTTTTCCTAGCGTAGCGTGGTTTCTAAGGTTTTGTCAGTTCGAGATACCTCATCCGGATTTCTGAAACACATCTGGTAACAAAATAAAGCAACGGAATACACATCCATCATTGGGAATCCTTGCGATCGGGTTGACAAGTTGATTAATCAGGCGGATGCAAAAATGGGGTGTCTACATAAACATTCAGCTCGAATCAGGCTGTACCCGAATAACCACAACAATAGCCACCACTAGCACAAAATACCTTGCCACCCATGGCTTCCACCAATTCACATCCATTGCAATCCGCAACGACATGACGTGATCCAAGAAGAAGAATGTGAGCTTAGGGCAGCCGAAGTAAGGAGCACCATAGAAGAGAAACTTGCCAACAAACTCGAGGCAATAGAAAAGGAGATTAGAAAAATGTAGGGAAAGGATTCCACGAACGGAATAAGGTTCAGAGATCTCTACCTATACCTAAATGCACCACTTCCGCCAAAATTCAAGTGTCCTGATTTCGAGAAGTATAACGGCATCGGGTGCCCTCTGTCCCACTTGAAGCTTTATTGTGGATCTATGTGCCAATTCGGTAACGATGATATGTTGTTGGTTTAGCTCTTCCAAAGGAGTCTAATAGGGGCGGCCTTCTCATAGTTTTCTCAGTTAGATCATTCTCTAATTAAGAGCTGGCAAGATCTGCCTACGATTTTCTCGAAGGAATACAAGTTCAATATGGACATGGCATTGGATAAAAATGATAAGGCAAAAATGACTCAAAAACCCAAAGAAAGCACGAAGGAATATGCCCAAACGTGGTGGGAATCGACCTCTAAGGTGAAGCTACCAATGACTGAACAAGAGATGAACACCATATTCATCTCAACTCTGGGCAACTCATTCTACACACATCTAGTGGGTCATAAAACTGCAAACTTCTCGTCATTGGTCTAAATAACGGATTGAGTTGAGGACGGTATTCGGTCAGGTCTGATCCACGACTTGGCCTGTCTAGGGACACCAACAGGGGGGTCTACTCAACGAAAATTGGTAGTTTTGAACAAGAAGAAGGATGGAGGACAAATTAATAATATACAACCTGTTCGACTTTTCTTCATTTCAGCACCAAACCAGAAGCTGCCAACAACTCAGGTTCCCTTCAACGTTAACCCACCTCAAGCTGCACCAGTTTTGTAGGCATTTTAGCTCAAGCAAAATCCAGTGTTTTGTCAGAACCCACAGTTTGCCCAAAATCATCAAATTGAGCAGCGTAGACCCAATATGATCCCTCGAGTCTTTACTTGTCTGCCTATGACTCTGTCAGAACTACTCCCAACACTACTTAGGTGAGAATATCTCACCAAAAGTAAGCTAAACCTAGAGGAGATAAAGGGACCAGGGTACAATCCCAAACAATTTTTTGAATTTCATATGGGTACAACAGGGCATGCCACCAACCAATGCTTGCAACTTAAGCATCAAGTTCAAAACTTGATAGATAGAAAAGCAATTATCCTAGATAGTCCAACAGCCCAAGCATCTTAGTAGAATATTAATTATAATCCATTACCGACACAAAATGGAGGAGGTAATGGGCCGATAGTCAATGCCATGGAAAGAGAAGAACCAAGCTTTGACCCTTGAGTGTTGATAACACCTATTGGCTCTAAAATCATGGTAACTTGAGTAAGGAGTCAGTATCATCAAACATCAATGCTTTACCACAAGATACAACCAACCTTACACCATCCCAACTTCCAGTCAAAATGGCCAATCTCACCATTTACTCCAACTCCCAAACTTTAAATCCTTCATGACAACCACTCATCATACCCTACACATTACCAACTCCAAGCTTCTCCTCTCGGCCACCTCCCATTATACCTTGCACCATACCAACTTCAGGCTCTACCTCTTAACCATCTCTTATCATACCCTGCACTACATTGACCTCTCAAACTTCAAGCTTTTCCTCCCGGCCACCTCTCATCCTATACTAACCCACAAATCCCTGATATCACCACATCAATCATCAAGCCCAATCTACCACCTCTTATCTTGAATTATGAGACTATGATCATTACATCGACAGGGGTCAAAAAATCGAAGGAGGCTATGATAATAAATATTAGGCACATGACTAGATCAAGGAGGTACTACAAAGTATCAGAGAAAGAACAGAAAAGGTTGACAGATGAAGAAGAAAAAATAAAGAAAAAGGGAAAGAAAAATTGGTGGAAGAAGAACGGACACCGCAGAGAGAGCAAGAAAAGAACAAAAGTCGAGTAACCGACAAGGAAGCAGTCGATCTCCTCAAACTCATTTGGAAGAGTGAGTACAACATAGTAGAGCAGTTCAACAGAATGCTAGCTCAAATCAGTATCTTTGACCTGCTATTAAACTTAGAGCACCATCGAGAAGTATTGCTCAAAGTCCTTAGTAGTGCACATATACTTAAAACCCCCTCGCCAGAAGAGTTGGAAAAGACAATGGGTCAGATCATGACCCCCAAATTCGACCACCTTCACAAATGATGAATTTATTAACAGGAGGCGTGGACACGTTGAGCCATTGTGCATTATGGTAATTTGCAAAGGTATGATGGTAGCAAGGGTACTGATCGACAATGGTTCGGCTCTTAATGTTTATCCTCTACAAACATTGCACAAGCTAAACATAGATTTGTCTCACCTCAGGCCAATTAAAAGACCGTAAGGGCTTTTGATAGTAAGAAAACTGAGTTGTTAGGGAAACTGGACCTCCCTATCACCATCAGATCATACACCTTTGAAGTGACATTTGAGATCTTAGACATATCCACGACATTCAATCTTCTCTTTGGAAGACCTTGGATTCATATCATTAGAGTAGTTCCTTCTTCCTTACATCAACAGGTCAAATTTATTATGGAACAGAGGGTGATCTCTGCTCTTGCAGAGGATCTCATACCCATCGATCGATCGCCAGATGTACTTTATATCGATGTGGAAATGACTAGGGACAAGGAAGGATATCACATCTTCTAGTTCACATTTGTTAACCATATCCCAAGGGAAAATAAGAAGACAAAGGTAGAATTATAGAAAATAAATTTAATGATCGAAAGAGTAATGAAGAAAGTGAGGTACTGGTCGAAACAAGGGCTAGAGCCTAAAGGAAAAAATAGGGCCACCCTTATCAGCACGCAAAAGCATACTCTCCCTACTTTGGTTTCAGGTTCAAACCTACAAAGAAGGACATCTCTAAGTTGGGCAATGTCTAGAGCCCAATGTCTAGAAGTTGGGCAAAGTACCACACATCAGCACCATCTTCCCACGATCCTCGAGGAAGCCCGATGATTTGTCATGACCACTACCAACAAACCACATAGGAGAACCAAGTGTTGTCAATATCGAGTCCGTTCAATCGTAAGAAGATTCATTTGTTAAGTCTTGCATTCCTTTATGGATGGCATGGACATCCTGTTCAGAGGAGATTCCGAAGAGAGTAAAAAAAAAAGAAAGAGAGCCCACCAAGGCGGAAGTCGCAATATGTGAAGAAGAAGTATCATTGTTCCCCTTTAAGATCGATTGGGGATCTGTCGTAATCCCACCCACCTTTCAAATGCCTGTACCCGGTCTGACAGTAGTCATTAGAAGTGATGGTCATATCTGAACCATCAAGGGAGCCACTCTTCCGACCTATCTACCTAGCAGAAGAAGGGCAAGTCTTCAAGAATTGGGAAGAATACCCAATCACTTATGATGCCGCCATAGGGTCCAGAATCCCTACGACCTCCAAAAAGAAATGACAACAACGGAATCTCATTTGCCCGTGAACCATAATGAGCCTTCGTCTTCGGAGCAATACTATTTTGGGGGCTCACCCTTGTCGCTAATGAATTTGTATGATTTTTTTTCAGCTTGTTGCAAAAATACAGATAGTCCGCAAAATCCAAAAAAATCAGAAATCTTTCAAAATTCAAAAAAATAAACAACCTTTCAAAATCCAAAAAAATTAAAAACTCTACAAAAGTTTAAAAAATCAAATATCTTCAAAAATTCAAAAAAATTAGAAATCTTCAAAATACAAAAGGTTTTCAAAGAATTTCCTTAGTTAAATGAGTCTTGTGACAGAACAGAGTATGAAAGACATGAATACAACATTGATCTCAAGCTTGACTTTGATCTCATGGGGATTGAAGAAGAGTTAGAGAAAGAGGTAGAATATCTTCCAAAATAAATCAACGAATTCATAAAACGTTACGAAAAGGATGTTCAGCCAAATATAGAGGACACAAACTCAGTGAACCTATGCATCGAAAATGACCCACGGATCGTTAAAATCGGAGCCCTATTGACAACTGAACAGAAAGAAGAGATGACAAAGTTCTTAGAACAGTACTAAGATGTCTTCGCATGGTCCTATCAAGACATGTCCAGATTAGACACAGATCTAGTTGTTCACAAGTTACCTATCAGATCGGAAAGCAAGCCAATCAAGTAGAAATTCTGAAGGTTGAAATCAGAGTGGACATTTAATGTCAAGGATAAAGTAATGAAAC
This sequence comes from Akebia trifoliata, assembly GCF_017979445.1. Lineage (NCBI taxonomy): Eukaryota > Viridiplantae > Streptophyta > Magnoliopsida > Ranunculales > Lardizabalaceae > Akebia > Akebia trifoliata. Next base: position 11,351,414 of record NC_141383.1, on the reverse strand, counting down.
AGTTCCAAGCAGGGTTTCTCATGGTATCCACTTACCCCGAATGGCTAGTTAATGTCGTTCCTATACCTAAGAAGGATGGGAAAGTACGCATGTGTGTTGACTACATAAATTTGAATAAAGCTAGCCCTAAGGACGATTTTCTATTACAGCACATCAATACTCTGTTCAATAATACAGTTGGCACGACATGTTCTCCTTCAAGAATGACTTCTTGGATTATAATCAGATAAAAATGACAGAAGAAGACTAAGAGAAGACTACATTCATCACCATGGGATACCTTTCATTCTCAAGAACGTTGGGATAACTTATCAACGAGCCATGACTACTATGTTCAACAACATGATTCATAAGGAGATAAAATTTTACGTAGACGACAGAATAGCTAAATCAAATCTCAACAAGGATCATCTGGTGAATTTAAAGAAATTATTCAATCGATTAAGAAAGTACAATCTAAGGCTTAATCCAACAAAATATGTATTTGGGGCAACGTCAGGGAAGCTGTTGGGGTTCATTGTCAGTAGAAGAGGCATCAAAATCAATCCAACTAAAACAAAGTACATTATAAATATGGAGCCACCCAAATCAGAGAAAGAGATCAAGGTATTCCTAGGTAGAATTCAGTACATTAGTTGGTTCATCGTACAACTAACACCAATCTGTGAGCCAATATTCAAACTACTGGAGAAGAATGAGTCGAAAGAATGGAATGAAGACTGTCAAGAAGCTTTCGACATGATTAAAAGATACCTGCTTAATCCACCAGTCTTGGTTCCACCTATACCAGGTAGACCTTTACTGATGTATTTATCTGTACAAGAAAACTCCATGGGCTGTGTACTGGGGCAACATGATGAAACTGACCGAAAAGAGAAAGCCATCTACTACCTTAGCAAAAAGTTCACAAGTTATGAGGTGAACTATTCGACTCTCAAAAGGATATGTTGCACCCTCGTCTAGGCATCACAACAATTACGCCACTATTTGCTCAGTTACTCAACCATGCTTATCGTTCGAATGGACCTTTTGAAGTATCTTTTTGAGAAACTGGTACTAACAGGACGCACTGCGAAATGACAACTACTATAATCTGAGTTCAATATTACCTATGTCACTCAAAAGGCCAATAAAGTACATGCGATTGTTGACCACTTAGCGAAGCACCTCCTACCCGACTATGAGCCACTAAAAACAAATTTTCCTAATGAAGCTATTTTGTTTGCTGAAACCAAAGATGACGAGGAAGACAAAAACTAGAAAATGTACTTTGATGGAGTAGTAAATAAAAAGGAAAACGAAATCGGGACAATCTTGGTCAAGACAGAAGGAACTCATATTCCCATTGTAGTCAGATTAAGGTTTCAATGTTCAAACAACGAAATTGAGTACGAAGTAGGCATCGTAGGGTTGAAAGTAGCAATTGACCTTGAAGTGGATGAAATGATGTATTTGGAGACTCAAGTCTGGTAGTCTATCAAACAACGAGAGAATGGAAGACTTGAGAGCAGAGACTGGTTCCTTATCATGAATATCTCGAGGATCTGAGTTAAAACTTCACTCGGATCTCATTCACTTATATGGAAAGGGCTAATAACCAATTTACAGATGCACTAGCCACTCTAGCCTCAATCATCAACATCTCCGAAGATACCGTTGTTGATCCTCTTGAGATTGGTATTCAAGATAAGCCAGCATATTGCTTGTCTGGGGAGATCAAAGAACTTGAGAAAATACCATGGTATGTAGACATCAAGGCATTCTTAGAGGATCGAACTTTCCCACTGGATGTCACAATAAATGATCGAAAGACTATTCAGAGATTGGCAGGACAGTTTTTTTTGAGTAACGGAGTCTTATAAAAGAAATCACACCACGAGATTCTCTTAAGGTGTGTAATAGAAGTAGAAACTCAACGACTGATTGAAATTGTACATGGTGGAATCTGTGGATCACATATGCTCGCAAAGAAGATAATGAGAATGGGTTACTACTGGATGACTATGGAGAGTGACGGGTACCAACATGTTCAAAAGTGTCATTTGTGTCAAACCTGCGCCAATAAAATCAATGCACCACCTTCATAATTGCACAACATGACTTCTCCTTGGCCTTTTTCACTTTAGGGCATGGACGTCATCGGACAGATCAATCCTCAAGCTTCCAATAGGTATCGCTTCATCTTGGTTGCCATCGACTACTTTACAAAATAGGTAGAAGTCGCATCCTACGCCAATGTGACGAGGGGCAACGTCTTGAATTTTTTGAAGAACAACATCATATATTGATACGGCCTTCCAAGCGGAATAGTAACTAATAATGCCAAAAATCTCAAGAACAAAGACATGTCTAAGATGTGAAAGGTTTTTCAAATCACCCATCACAACTTAGTCATTTATAGACTAAAGATAAATGGAGCAGTCGAAGCGACCAACAAAAATATCAAAAAGATCATCGAGAAAATGGTTGTCATTTATAAGGATTGGCAAGAGATGTTACCATTTGCTCTACATGCTTATCGAACATCAATCCGAATTTCAATTAAGACAATGCCTTATTCACTGGTCTATGGAATGGAAGCAGTCTTACCTGTTAAGGTCGAGATTCCCTCCCTTTGGATCTTAAAAGAAGTTGAATTGGACGAGACAGAATGGGCCCAAATCCGGTTTGATCAGTTGAACATGTCTTTCAGCAATTTGTCACGGTCAAACTTATCAACGAAGAATAGCATGTGCTTATAACAAGAAGGTTCAACCTCAAGAGTTCGTACCAGGAGACCTAGTTCTGAAGAAGATTCTGCCAATACAAGAAGATGTGAGAGGGAAGTTTCGTCCAAATTACGATGGGCGATTTATCATCCAAAATATATTGTCTGGGGAAACACTGATTCTTATAGAGATGGACGGGGAAGTCTTTCCACAACCGATTAATGCTGACACCGTAAAAAAATATTACGCCTAAAGTTATCCCTTGAAATGAAGAGAGGCCATCTTTCTACTACCTAAACAATTATCCACCCTTAGTTAACTCTTTTTGAGCCCTCACTTTCATTTCTTAATCCAAGACTAAGGCAGGTCACCGTTATCAAGAAAATCAAAATAAAAAAAAAGCAAAACCAAAAAATAAAAATAAAAAAAAGAGATCTAAAGTAAAAAGAAAATGCCAAAGTATACTCTTGGCCCGCATGAGGATTAACTGTAAACGACTAAAAATATAAAAAAATCAAAAAAGTAAAAAACCTCGAATGTTTGATCTTAAGCTTGACCCAAATCTCTTACCTAAACAAGTTTGTGAGACGCTGGAAGGAGACATAGATTATATTTTCGAAACAAAAACAGACAAACCCCTTGTCCATTCTATCCATCAATAATTTTAGATTTAGCATTTTCTTATCTTTCACAACCCTAACCTAAGCCTAGTTTCATCCTATTTAAAGTCCTCTCAAATCATGGAATGGTTTAAGGCAACTCAATCATGGTAAAAGCATGTCATGAGAAAATTATCAAAGTGTAGTCGATCTTTCTACTTAATTCAGATTTTAAGCCGTTGAAGTCTTTGGAAGACTCGAGAGGGGAGGTCAGGTCGACTGTTTGAAAAAAAAATAGCGACTCGAAGGATAGAGTCATTGATCTCGAAGCTCAACTTGAGTCACCGAACCATGAAAATCATCGGAGGAACTCGAGAAGGGAGTCCAAATTTATTACTCAAGAAAGAACACCGCTAGAAGAGTAGAGTGTTCGATCTCGCAGCTCAATTTGAGTCACCAAGCCACGAGGGGCATAGAAAAATAAAAAAGGGGTTCAAAGTGAAAAGCATGGTGAAAACCCGTAAGGGCGCTGTGAGTAAAAAAATCAGTCTATAGTAAAATCAAAACCACTAGCATGATAAAAACCCAAAAAAGGCATCGATATGCAAAAATGTGAAAATTAGGTCTAGTGAAAATTGTAACTGACACCATGGGCAAAAATGAAAAAAAAAAAATAACACAAAAAAAAACCAACAACTCTTGGCCCACAAAAGTATAAACTGTCAACGATAAAAATCTCATACTCATCAATGTTCCAATAGATATAACGAAGATATCTCAATCAAAATTATTAGTCTCGGGGATGACTCTAAAGATGTTAAGGATTAGCTGACACTTGCATCCTTGACATTTGGCAAAAACACCATAATCGTCAAAGTTCAGAGTTGGCAAATATTAGTTTGTCATAAATTATTCAACAAATGCAATCTTTCAAAATCTAAAACAAAAAGAAATATATCATCAAAATTACTATTTTTAGCCTGTGACGAAAAACCTAGGACTTTCTCAAAATCAAGAGTTTTCAAAAGCAGTAGATATATCTGAGGCTACTATGTAAAAAACCTATTTTTTCATTTCATTTATTTCAAACAAGTACTATATAGCTCTTCTTGAAAGTAAAGTATAAAAGGGGACAACGGAGGAAGAACTACTCAAATATTTACATGCAAAACATAATAGGCATCAAATCTATCCTCTAAGACTTTAATTTGAGCAGTCTAGTCAATGACAATTCTCTTCGCATCTGAAGCAGAAGACTTACCAAATACTCAAATATCAGGTTGTCATACATCTTCAAAGCAAGCCTTTCTCAAGAACGGCCACGTATCGTTTAGCCCTCTTAAGACGATCTTGTAACTTACATGAAGATGCAAAAATAAGTTCAAAATTCAGAATCAACAAGGGGAAAAGAAAAAAAATTCAAAGATTGCATTGTTTGGTTTGAAATGTCAATCACTTTCGAAAATCAAAAAATAAAAAAATAAAAAATTATCTAAGATTTCAAATGAGTTCCATGCTGTCAAGGGTTTAAAAAAGGCTAACCCTGTCAAACCCCGTCTTGGGTAGCCACATTCTATAAATAAAAAAATCTTCAATCCATTTGACGTTTTAAATCATCTTGTGATAAATCATTTTGGACTCGCACAAATAAGGGTCTAGTCTATTCTTTGTAGTTCTTTGCAAGCAACTCCTGCAAAGAGGGGCAGCTGTAAACACCCCAATTTGCACGAACCCATTAGAAAAATTCAAATTTTCTCGAGATGACTCCAAAGTTGAGAGAACTTCCAATCATACCCTCAAAAAGTGGGAATCTTCAAGTACATACATGGAACTCTCCTATTAGTTCATTTCAAAAACATACTTCCACCCTTACTTTATAAGTTATTTACAAATGAACCAAGGTCTACTTTTCACCTAACACTTCACCTTTACATATGTTACTCCCTACTCACCCTCTCAAAATTACTTTTGTTCTTCCATTGGTCCATTTCAAAAATATACATCCACCTTACTTTATGAGTTATTTACAAATGAACAGAAGGTCTATTTTTCACCTACTACTCCACCTTTACACAGGTCACTACCCTACTCACCCTCCTAAAAGTAACCTTTATTATCTTACCACTATTTATCAAAAAACCAACTATCAAAGTATGTTTTTAGGATTTTTTCACAAATGTCACCGTTACCCTCATACAAATGAAAAATCCAAAAAAATTTACCTAAACCTCATGTCCATTCTCTTTATTTTTACTATTGGACTATTTTATCCTTAAATTTTTTCTAAAAACTCTATAAATACCGTTATTTTATATGAACAATTCATGCTCTGACGCCCTCATCTCTCAACCTAAAACTCTATCAAAATCCCTACTCATTCTCTCATCTTCTAAATTTCAACTCACTCAACCTTCACCCATCTCACTCAACTCTCAAGTTTACCTTTCAAGGTTCAAATTCATCAAGGGATATGGTGGGGTTTAAAATCTAGTTTATTTATTTTAAAGTTTGCATTTCTTCTTCTACCCCTCTCATTTTCTTCTTTATAGAAACTTTAGGATATAATGCACACCCTCTCCCATCTCCGATAGATTGGACCAAGGTTCCATCAAAAGGATGGGGTTAAAGTCTTCTTTACCTTAAACTTATGCATCATGTTATATATAATGCACACACTCACATATGTATGGCAATGATGAAGAAATGTGTCACCCTCTTGATGGGGTGAAATACTAAGTTTCTAACCATGCATACATGCATCAAAGTTGTGGCCTCAAGGGAATTTCATCATGAAGTCTCTCTAAAAGCTCAAACTTACATTCATATTCATAAAATTTAATGTGACCACATAAGCCATCCCTTTCCATAGGATGTCGTTAATGTCATATTGAAATCAAATTCCTTTCTTAAGGGAATATTTAGCTCAATGCACACACCATCTTTAGCATGCATTCTTATACATTTAGTATTTATTTATTTAAGTTTCACAAAAATAATGGCCAAGCAAGGTAACCACTTTTGATGAAGAGGATGGGGTGCCTAACACCTTCCCCATCCTCTAACCAGACCTTATTACCTAGATCTTAGGTCACTACAATGCCATGAAAAAAAAATGATTTTCAAAAAATCGATTCAGGTGCCCATTCACACCCATTTCCAAAAAAGATTGGTGGCGACTCCAAACAATGTAGCATTGAGTTTTCAATTCAAACTTCTCATGTCTACACTGTAAATCTACAAACAGAATATGGATCTTCTGGATTGGTTATACTATACTAGGGAGATTTTCTCTGAGATCTCTAGGTGTGGCATGCACATATCAAGATTACGGGTATTCTTTGACCAGGTTTCATTCAGTGTTATGCTGCCCTTCTTTCCAGGCTAGAAAAATCTCTACTTTGATCTGTCCTACTGCTGGGTAGCATCCATATGCTGATCTACGCATGGTACTACTTAATCGACTTGGATACGTGTATGGCTTAGATAATTGCACGATTATTTCCCTTTACAATTATCCCCTCTTGAGAAGATGCGAAGTCTCTCCATCTTTTCGAAGCATATAACCTCTTTCTCATTGGCTCCCTTGATTCTCTATAATTACTTTTACCCTTAATGAATTGACGTATTTAATACGTCATTCAAATCATCTCTAATGGTTAAGATCAATCAATCTTCATTTGTGTCCGTCCACGTGCTCTACTATCATCTGTACTACCGCCAAATTACGACGTTTAGGTTGGACTAAAGTTATCCTCTCAGGCGTGTGTACTCCTTTACTTATTATTATAAATAGGAGACTTAGTGTTCATTCTTCCTCTTATTGTGTTATTGCTCTCTATAACTTTGTCTCTTTGCACTCTACGTAAAATTCTTTTTTTTTCTACTTTACTACTATTCCTACCTCTCTCAGACTAAGGTAACCTTATTTCCTTTTCTTCTCTTTTCTACAAACTTATTTTCTTAATGAATGCTAACCCAACTTCAGAAGGGTCTCTATATCCTTGTCTTTCTGTCTCTTTGGGTTTGTAATGATCCCAAAAACCCCTAGTGAATGCCGTCAAGGGAAAATTATGGTCTACACCGGTTAAATTAATGTTGATCATAATTTCCCTCTCACTCTCTTCCTCAGGGAGGTAGTGAGTAAGATAAATCGGGTGCCAAGCTAAATGTTTGGCAACTTCTACCATTTGGTGGAGATTGTAAAGAAGATGGGCATTACCCCCAATGAGTTCCTTTCCAAATACAATCTAAAAGCTATCCCCCAACATCTGGGGTATTACTCACTATCCTCCAAGAGTGCAACAGTGGCAGTAGCTCTTTCTCTCCCCAATGCTGACAAAGGGTAGTACAACCCCGTTTATCTTTGAGAACTGGGAGTTCGCCCCTATGTTCTTCGTGAGGGATTTAGAGTCCTTCAGACCTTTCAGGATAAGACTAACTTTAGGTTTCTGGCTATGTTTCATTTTTTTATTCTGTCTACAACTTAATATGCTTCTACCTTTTGCTTTCTTTTTCTTCATATATTCTTCTACCCTTTTCACTGTTGAAGCTAAGAAAGAGCAACATAGAGCATCTAAAGATTGAAAACTAGTGGTAGTGGACCTCCAAACCAGAGCTGTTAAGGGGGTGCTGAAAAAAGACTTCCCTTCTATTTTGCCTCGACCACTTGCACTACGAGTATCCTTTGATTAGGTCGACCAGATCTCGATCTCCCTTTCTCCTTGCCTTTATTTTCCCTTGGCCACTTGCACGATGGGCCATATTTGGTCAAGCTTCCTTTGGTCATGTAGAATGGATCCCTTAAAATCTTGATCTTTTCTTGGCTTCTATTTCCGGTGTTCTTTCACCTCTAATTCTTTTAAGGTCCCCCAACACCATGACCATTGACCTCTCGGAGTTCCATTTCTCCTGTTCCCCTACCATAAGGGCTACTCCTCTCATTGACCCAGCCAAAAAGAAGAAGAAGAAGAGTCTGACTTCTCAAAGCGCCATCCTCACTAGAGAAGTAGGCCTACTTGCCTTAGTGTATTGGGAGTAGGTTGCTCTTGCTTCTATTTCTACTTCTACTACCATTGGTGTTGTTACTGTTGTTACTATCCCTACTAGGCTTCTTGAGAAGATTCAGGCTCAAGCAGGGCAGAGCTCGAATACCATCAGGGAATACAACCTTGTTCTTGATCTTCAGTCACGCAAGAAGCACAGGCTAATCAAGAAGAGTTTAAGGAGTCCTTCCCCTCTAGAGGAGTCTAACCAAGAGGGTCGCAGTCATCGTAGGACTCCTTAAGAGGAAGTTGTATTCTCTTAGGGGGGATCATGGGGCCTTCCTCCAAGAGGAAAATGAGAATAATATCTTTTGGCCTCATTTCCATGTTCATAATAAAAGTTACGGGGTAAAGAACCCTATCGTTGCTGCCTGTCTACTCTCCCAATCCATTTCTTCCAAAGATTGGGATGTTGTGGATCGGGTCAATGTTGACCTGAGCTTTGGTCAATTTGTCTACGACCTTTATTAGGTAATTATTTATTCTTCCTATTCTATTTTTTTACCTTTCAGGCTTTTACTCACTTAACTGCTTTATTCTTCTTGCAGGCCAACGTCTATGGAACCTTGGTTTTCTTGAAATGGCATGAGGCTGAGAACCAGACTGTTGTTCAACTAGGAAGCATGAGGAAAAGATTACTTTGTTTTAGGCTGAACTGGCCTCTTCTAACTAATTTTCCTAGAAGTCTAAAGAGGAAATGAAGGTCAACCTGGCCTAATTTTCTAAGGCAAACTTAGCCTTAGAGGCCACCAATAAGAAGTTGACAGATCTTCAGGGTGTTCTTCAACTGGAACTGGCCAACTACAAAGAGAGAGTACAAAGGAGAGACGCAGAACTAACGGAACTCCAAGAAAAGGTATGGAAACAAGAGCTTAAGCTAGGCTCCCTTAGGGCTAGTATCGAGACGGCTAGGGCAACTCAGTCCAAGGAAGATGAAGCTAAGACTAGGAGATTGCTGGGGCAACTACAAATCCAATATTTTCGATTGGCAGAAGAAATCTTTTCAAAGGCTTTGCATGAAAGCTTTGAGGTTGCTCAACTTCAGTATGAGGATGACAAAGAGGATGAAGGTCCTACTGATCCTCCTATCAAGGAGATTTCGAACTGATTTCTAATTACCTAATTGATTTGGGGTATGATTTAAAAGTGGTAAAAACTATGAACAATAGTTATAATCTAAAAATTGCATGTTCTTTAACCATGGACTTTTCCATAGGTTTGAGGAGTAGGTAATTGAATCATAATTCTTTTTAATCTTAATTATTTGTTTAAGAAGTTGTAAAGATATGCTGAATATTAACTTGATTGCTTAATCAAAATAATTAGGTGATGGACTTTTCCAAAACCCTAGGGTTTATCTAAGAAGGAATTTATAAAATGCATGATCTCTTTAGGCTTGCACTTTGATTCAATTCGGATATATAATTAAGGCATGAAATTCATTGTCTATGTTGAAGAAATTTGATTAGTCATTTAATGAATTTGATTTTCTGAATTGTGAGAGAAAATAATCAATTGTAAATATTTATTTCTTTAATTTTCATTTTAATTTTTATTATTTCTTTCTTTTTATTTTAATTTTAAGTTTCAGTTTGTGTGTTCAAGTATGTACCCACAAAATGCGGATCTCAACATTTTGAAGCTGAAGTCATTCTCTTTCTCACTGAAAATAGGGCAAAGACTTGGTCGTTTGATCTACCTTCAGGCTATATCAACACATGGGAGAAGTTGATGACTGAGTTTCTGACTAAGTACTTCCCCGTCTCAAGGATTACTGTTTTGAGAAAGCAAATAACTGGAATTGAGCAAAGGAAGGATGAGGCATTTTATGCCTACTATGAGAGATTCAAGAGCTTAGTTGCATCATGTCCTTCACATGGGATGAAAGAAGGAAATCTACTTACTTACTTTTATGAGGGACTCCTCCCTTTTGAACATCAATTGTTAGATGCTGCTACTGGAGGTTCTTTTGTGGATAAGACACCTGAAGTTGCTAAGGAGTTGATCGCCCAACTTGCTCTTAATTATCAACAATATGAGGGAGTGTTAAACTCTACTCGTGGGGTGAATAAGGTATCTTCTAACTCTACTCTTGAGGAAAAGTTAATAAAATGTCTACTCTTCTATCTCAAGTATTGAACGTGAATGGAGCACAAGTACAACAAGTTGCTGAAATCTGTGGTGTGTGTTGTACTCAAGGGCATCCAACTAACCAATGTCCGCAACTGATCAATAATGGAGGATGGGAGTCTCTTAATGCTATTGGGTTCCAAGGCAATTAAGGTGGACAAAGGTACAACCCTTTCTCTAACACATATAACCCTGGACTTAGAGATCACCCCAATTTATGTTGGGCCAACAATGATAATATTCAGAACCCTTAAGACAAGGGCAAGTGTTTCCACGCCCTCCAGGTTTTCTGATGAGACCTCAGGTACCACTTTGTCTCACCTCAGGTACCTCAAAACTTTGTATCTAATCCTCATGTGCCTACAAATTCTACTGCTCCTAATTATGATGAGATTTTAAAGTCCCATGCTCAAGGGTAGCAGAATTTAACTACTGCTACTCAAGCTCTTGTTACAGGTCAACAGGCTCACACTAAAGACATTGTAGAGTTGAAAAAGTAGTTGGGACAAGTGGTAGACTTTATAGGAAAGATAACCGAAAGCGAAAAATTGCCTAGCAACACTGTTCCCAACCAAAATATTGAACAAGCTAAAGCTGTTACCACAAGGAGTGGTAAGACCCTTGTGGATGTTCCCAAAACCCTAAAGAAGGCCCAAGTGACCCACAATAAGGAAAATGACAAAGAGAAAGATCCTGCCACATCAAAGACAGAAGTGATTGGTTCATCATCATATGAGAATGCTTTAAAACCTCAAGGTAATGAGCAAAACCTTAAAAATTCTTTCAATTCTAATCCTTTTGCTCGTGTGCCTTTTTCTAGTATGTTTGCCAAAACCAAGAAGGATGAATCTGATCAAGCCATCTTAGAGATTTTTAAGAAGGTAAAAGTCAACATGCCTTTGATTGAGTGTTTGAAGCAAGTGCCAAAATATGCCAAATTTCTGAAAGAGCTTTGCACTACAAGGAAGTAAACTCGTGAGAAAGAGGTAGTAAAGATGAATGAGACAGTCTCGACTGTCATCCAAAGGAAATTGCCACCAAAGCTTAAGGATCCAGGGAGTTTTTCTATTCCTTGTGTGATTGGTACCAATAAATTTGATAATGTCATGTTAGACTTAGGAGCTGATGCCTTATAGTCTTTATGCTTCTTTAAATCTGGGTGAACTTAAAAGTGATCATGTTGTTATCCAATTGGCTGATCGATCTAACAAGTATCCTAAAGGATACGTTGAGGATGTTCTTGTAAAGGTGAATCAACTCATTTTTCTCGCTGACTTCTATGTCCTTGATATGGAAGAGTCACCCCTAAATTCCACTCCATTACTTTTAGAGTGCCCATTCATGAGGACTGCAAGAACAAAGATCGATTTATGGAGGAACATTGACCATGGAATTTGATAATGAAATTATACGCTTCAACATCTTTGAAGCTATGAGGTATCCATTGACTGACATTAAACCCTATTTTTCTATTGATAATATTGATTCATTTGCGCAGAGATTTATGAAAGCAATGGAAGAGGATGAGTTGAAAGTAACACTCTATCAAGGAGTTGGTTATATTGAGAATGGAGATTCCATTTCTAAAGCTGAGTTGGAGAAGGTTGAAGAGCACATTGTGATCTGAACCGTGGCCTCCCTTGAGTCCCAACCCATTTTACTAAGGTTTATTCCTCCTTTGTCCCTTCCTATTTCAACTAACAAGATGTTACCTTCAGTGATACAGGCCACTATACTTGATCTTAAGGTTTTTCCAGATCACTTGAAGTATGTGTTTTTGGGAGATAAGGAGATGTTGCCTGTTATTATATCCTCGAAGTTGGAGGAAAAACAAAATAAGAAGCTTGTGGACATTCTTAAGAAGTATGAGACCGTCATTGGTTGGACTTTGAAAGATATCAAGGGAATCAGCCCAACCATGTGCGTCCATAGAATCTTATTGGAGGATGGTGCCAAACCCACCAGAGAAGTCCAGAGACGCCTACATCCACCCATGATGAAGGTAGTGCAAGAGGAGATAATTAAGTTACTTGATTGTGGCGTTATTTACCCTATTTCAGATAGCAAGTGGGTGTCTCTTGTTCAAGTTGTGCCAAAGAAGTCTGGAGTTACTGTAGTAAATAATGAGGAGAATGAGCTGGTACCTCAACAAGTTGTGACTGGTTATCGAGTTTAAATAGATTATAGGAAGCTCAATGCGTCAACAAGGAAGGACCATTTTCCTCTGCCCTTCATCGATCAGATGCTTGAGAGGTTAGCTGGTTACCCTTTTTATTGCTTTTTGAATGGATATAGTGGGTACAACCAGATCTGTATAGCCTAAGATGATCAAGAGAAGACCACCTTCACTTGCCCTTTTGGCACTTATGCCTACAGACGTAATGCCATTTGGATTGTGCAATGCACCAAGTACGTTTCAAATTGTATGCTTTCCACTTTTTCTGAATACATTGAGAATATCATTGAGGTGTTTATGGATGATTTTAGTGTCTTTGGTAGAGATTTTGATGCATGCTTAGGAAATTTGGAACTTATTTTAAAACGTTGTGTTGAAACTAACTTGGTTCTAAATTGGGAAAAGTGTCACTTCATGGTGACTCAAGGGATTTTTTAGGACATATTATATCTACTAGGGGGATTGAGGTTGATAAATCTAAGGTAGATCTTGTACGTTACTTACCCTCTCCCACTTGTGTGAGAAAAGTTCGGTCATTTCTTGGTCATGCAGGATTTTACAGGAGATTTATCTAGGATTTTTCCAAAGCATCAAGGCCCTTGTGTTGGTTGCTCCAAAAGGACACTCCCTTTGAGTTTGATGAGGAGTGCAAGAAGGCTTTTGAGAATTTGAAGGACTTATTGACTACTGCTCCAATTATATCTCCACCTAATTGGTCCTTACCATTTGAATTGATGTGTGACGCCTCAGATTATGCTATTAGGGCTGTGTTTGGACAAAGAATAGACAAGAAGCCCTATGCTACCTACTATGCCTCTAGGACGCTCAATGATGCCCAACTGAACTATTCCACAACTGAAAAAGAGCTCATTGCTGTGGTTTTCGCTTTAGATAAATTTCGCTTTTATTTACTTCAAACTAAAGTTATTGTTTATACTGATCATGCAGCTTTGAAGTATTTGATGACAAAGAAGGAGGCCAAACCAAGCCTGATTAGATGGGTGCTGTTACTTCAAGAATTCGATTTGGAGAACAAGGACAAAAAGGGGAGTGAAAACTTGGTAGCCGACCATTTGAGCAGACTTGTATATGAGGAGGTCACCTTACCATTGCAAAAATCATTCACAGATGAGCAGCTCTTTGGGATTGAGGTAAGTGAACCGTGGTATTCGGATATTGTGAATTATTTAGTTACTAAACAATTCCCTGATACTCTCAATCTAATAAAAAAAAGCTTAAGAAAATGGCTAGATTTCATGGGGCCGTTTCCTTCATCTAACGGTTTTCTTTACATTCTTTTGACTGTTGATTATGTGTCTAAGTGGGTGGAGGCTAAGGCATCGGAACTACTGATTCTAAAGTTGGTGCAGACTTCTTGAGATCTAACATATTTACTAGGTTTGGAGTGCCTCGTGCGATTATTAGTGATGATGAATTACACTTCTGCAACAAAACAATTGAGGCTCTTTTGAAGAAATACAAGGTGAATCACAAGGTGGCAACACCATATCATCCTCAGATGAATGGACAAGCAGAGGTCTCAGATCATGAGATTAAGGGAATTTTGGAAAAAACTGTGGGTCCTACACGCAAGGATTGGAGTAAAAGACTTGATAATTCACTTTGGGCCTATAGGACAGCATACAAAACGCCAATTGGGATGTCTCCATTCAAACTTGTCTATGATAAGGCGTGTCATTTACCAGTTGAGCTTGAGCATAGGGCGTGGTGGGCTGTAAGTCTTTCAACATAGACATTGATGAGGCCAATTTACATAGAAAACTCCAATTGAATGAACTTAAGGAGATCAGAAACAAGGCATATGATAGCGTATGGCTCTCCAAGGAGAAAACTAAAACTTTTCATGATAAGATGATCTGTGGCAAGGCCTTTGCTGTGGGCCAAAAAGTTCTTCTTTTCCATTTTAGACTTAAACTTTTTCCTGGTAAGTTACGTTTTAGATGGGTTGGTCTTTTCGTTGTCACTAATGTTTTTCCTCATGGTGCTGTACAGATAAAAAGTGACAAAACTGGAAATGAATTCAAGGTGAATGGCCATCGCTTGAAGCCTTACTATGAGGCTTTTCTAGAGCACACTGTGGAGGAAGTACCCCTCCTAGAGGCGCCATTCACAAATGACTAAAAACAAGGTACAAAGTCTAGGCTGAAGGACTGTAAACATTCAAGCGCTACTGGGAGGCAACCCAATTCAACCAAGGCTATTGAGGATACATCGACATAGATTTGCATTTTCTTTCTCTCCTCCATTTACTTTGGTTGATTTCATTTTTTATTTTATTTTGTGATTTTCGTGAATACCTTGCTCATGTTTATATTTCTACTTATAGGCTTATTCTGATCTACATTGAGGATAATGTAGGATTTAAGTGTGGGGGAGGGATTTACACCTTTAATTTAAAAAATAAAAAAAAAAAAAATTGTTTTCTTCTTAGAATTCCTTCCAACTCAATGATGAAACTTATTCTTAAGATATCTGGTTTGTAAATAGACTTGAGCATACTTTTACAGATAAAATAATAAATGGAGTTAATTTGCTTATATTGTAGTCATACTTGGAAATTTTGATGCACATTAGCCTTGATACGAGTAATCTGTTATCTTAAAGTGAAGCATGGAGACATATTGAATGATACTTGCATAATTCCGCAATATTTGTGAGTTGTTTGAGCCTTATAATTGATTCATTATACATATCAATTTAAACTTTTTTTCTGAGTGCATCTTGTGAATATCATGTTTTCTAGAACTTGCTTTAAACCCGCTGGAGACAATTTTATATGTTTAGATTTGGAGAAGACGGAGCCAAATTAGGATTTTACCACCATGATCAAATAGCCTTTGTCCTAATTGTGATTTGACCCTTAGATAGTCCTTTGAGCCTTCATTAGCATATTTTCTTCATTAACCCACATTCACTTACTCTTTTGAACTTAAACACTTTACCTACCCTTTTCTTTGGAATTAGTGAGTTTAGATCTTGTTTATAAGGTGATATTGGGAAGGGTGGAAAAGCATAAGTGCGGGGGAGAATATCATATGGCTCTAAGGTGTAAAATTCGTTAAAAAAAAAAAAAAAAGAAAGATTGTGATCAAAGGAGAAGTAGGGACATGAAAAGAAGTGTTGGGATTTAAAGAATACGAGTTCTAAAGAAATGGGAGCATCACAAATCTCTAAAGCAAAGAAAACAAAATTGATGAAATCTATCCTAGAGTGATCGAAATGTGGTACTTAATGATAAAGACCTATTTATTGAAATTTCTAATTACTTTCTAGTTCTGAAGAAATTTTGTGATACCCTTTCTCTTCCTTCTTATGAACCCTTGACCCTTTAGCCCCATTACTACCTTTTCAAAGACCTCTTGATCCTTTGATGTTCTGTTTTAAATGTGGAAAGTGGGTGGACAAGCAAGCCTATGGTTTAAACTGTTTTCACAAGTGTTTGAGTGATTAGTGTAGCTAGGACCATATCAAATTGAGAGAAAACCAGAGTGATGCATCGTGAGAAGTAAAGTTTGATACAATTTGTGCATTAACTTGAGGATGCATATTATATTTGGCTAAAAACACACACACACTCCAAGTATGAATGCTATATAGTCTTAATAACTCCGTGGCTTATTTTTGAAGTAAATTTGTGCTCTTCCTACTTTATTATGCCATACCATCTAAAGGATCTCTGAGATGTAAGTTGGAAGGATTAGAGTCATTTAATTTGTGTTATGTCATTGTAGTGTTTTTAGTTAGTCTTCGTCATTTTCCTTGAGTTTCTACTAGGTTACATTTTATTTTGTTTTGCCTGAGGACGAGCAAAAGTTGAGTGTGGGGGAATTTGATAAGAATGTAAAATGTCATATTTTTCTCTTTTATTATTTAGTCATTTATACATATTTAGTGCCTAAATATACTAATTATTCTTTTATTTTGATTTAGGATGCAAATGGAGGTGATAAGTGCAAAACGAAATTAATTGGACGATTTTGGACAGTTTCGATATCGCTTTGTAATTTGGGCATAACTCTCTCATTCAAATCCGATTAAGATGATTCAAAATGCTATGGAACACTGAGAAAATTATCTACATCTTTCGTATTTTGAGTTTTAAGAGATACTGGCTGTATCAAGTCACAATCGGGTTTGAAGTTACTACATGTACACTATTGACGCGAATTTGACACGGATTTTACGCGGTGTATTTTCAAAAGTCTCCAAATTTGGTGCACGAAAATTCCAACTGAAAACACTACTTTCCTAATTATATTAGGACTTTATTTTATTTTCAATAATTTTTCCTTAATTAGTCAGATTTTGATATTGTTATTGGAGGATAATATTTAGAATATTTTTAGGAGATTTTATAGGCATCTAAGAAGGAAAAAAAAGAACGTGTAGAAGAAAAAAAAAGGGGAGAGACTTGAAAAGGATATCTCTCTCTCTCTCTATTTTTTTATTTTAATCTTTTCTTTAGGAAAAAAGTGGCTGAAACTTGGGGAACTAACGGCCGTAAGAAGAAGAGTGGCTGAATTTTTGTGAACTAGTTGCCAAAAAGAAGATAAATTTCTACCATAAGGAAGAGTTGCTGAAATTAACAAGTTGCAGAAATCACCACCAACACATCACAAGCTTCTTTGGTTATGTTAAAAAGTGTAACCCTTATGACTAGTCTTTTTATTTGTTTCAACCATGATTTTTATTGGATTAAAGATTATTTTGTTAGATTTTTATATTGAAATTTTTTAATTCAATGAGTTAGTAACTTTCAGATTTGTTAATTGATGTTTTCGAATTGGTGAGTATAGACACATGAATTGGTGATCTTAGTTATTTATGCTAAATTTTCAGTTCGGTTATGTTGAAAACTTTGATATTAATTGTCATTGAAACCATAGTTGTATCTCTAATCACCTAATTGATTTGGGGTATAATTTAAAAGTTGGAAAAACTATGAACAATAGTTGTGATCTGAAAATTACATGTTCTTTAGCCATGGACTTTTCCATAGGTTTGAGGAGTAGGTTATTGAATCATAATTCCTTTTAATCTTAATGATTTATTTAAGAAGTTGTAAGGATACGCTGAATATTAACTTGATTGCTTAATCAAAATAACTAGGTAATGGACTTTTCCAAAACCCTAGGGTTTATCCAAGAAGGAATTTATAAAATGCATGATTTCTTTAGGCTTGCACTTTGATTCAATTCGGATATATAATTAAGGCATGAAATTCGTTGTTTATGTTGAAGCAATTTGATTAGTCATTTAATGAATTTGATTTTCTGAATTGTGAGAGAAGATGATCAGTTGTAAATATTTATTTCTTTAATTTTTATTTTTATTTTTATTTTTTTAAATCCGAATCACAAAAATTGAAACCCCCTTAAATTTGTGTAATATGTTTGTTTCCAACTTGTTAATTAAACTAACTAAAATTTGTTATAATTCTCTAGAATAGGAGTACCGCAATCCCCGGCCAATAACGATACCCTACAAATCACTTTACTACAATCTTCTATAGGGTTTATTTATGACCAAAAATATGGTCTATCATGCACTCTACTTAGATTTTCCCAACTCAAATATGACAGACCTGATTTACTCCAAGTAGAACTGCATCCTAGGATTTCGTGCTTCAAACATTTTATTGATGTGATTAACTACTAACTGTGAGTCATTAAAGACTGTCAACTTAGTTACCCCTTGCCCTAACAATGAATTGAGGTCAAGCAACATTGCTTCGTATTTTGCTTCATTGTTAGATGCTTTAAATCCGTCAGGAATGATCAACACCACTCCTATTTCCGACCCTTCCAAGTTTGAAGATCCATCAATGTAGACTTTCTATCCTGGATAGTTGCTTACTTATTGCCCTTCTTTGGCATTTTCCAGCTCTTCTACCGATAGATCGATTTTTTCCTCCATTAGAAAGTCAACCAAGAAATCTGTCACTACTTGGCCTTTTAGTAAAAGTTAGGGCTTATACTCATGCCCAAACTCTACTAACTATACAACCCACTTTGCCATTCTATCTGATCCCTCCATCTTTCCTAAGACAGACTTCAAGGGATACTCTGTTATGACCTGTACTCGGTGTGTCTGGAAGTATTGTCTTAGGCGCAACACCGTCTAAACTAAAGCTAATCCCATCTTCTCAATTCTAGAATAACATGTCTTAGCATCAGTGAAGGTCTTGCTTAAAAGTAGATAAGCTGCTCTACCGCTGTTCCAGCCCTAACAAAGACTAAACTGAGTATACATTCTAGGTACAGCCCTAGTTTCTCTCCTACTTCTAGCTTGAAAAGTATAGGTGGTCTGCCTAGGTATCTCTTTAGCTCTACGAAGGCTTGTTGATACTTATCTGTCCATTCAAATTTGGTATTCTTCCGCAACAGTTGGTATAGTGGCCTACACTTACTTGGAGATCTGGAAATGAATCGATTTAGGACTGCTACTCTTCTTGCTAACTTCCAGAGTTGTTTCTGCATTTTCGAAGAGGACATTTCTAGTAGTGCTCTGATTTAGTCTGGGTTGGCCTCTATACCTCTCTTCATTACTAGGTAGCCCAAGAACTTCCCCAAAGTTAGTGCGAAAGTGCACTTCTTTAGATTGAGTTTCATCCCAACTCTTCTTACTTGAGAAAAAACGTTTTCTAGATGAGCAACGTGATCTTCAATTTTTTTTACTCTTCACCAGCAAATCATCAATGTAGACTTCTGTAGTCTTGCGTAACAAATCCCTAAAGAGTTTTGTTACCAACCTCTGATAAGTTGTCCCTAAGTTTTAAACTCGAAGGGCATAACTCTATAGTAGTAGAGCCCTTGCTCAGTGATAAAGGTTGTCTTCTCTTGATCTACCAGGTTAAGTTGTATCTAATTGTAGCTAGAATAACCATCCATGAAAGACAACTTTTCGTGGCCTGAATTCGCATCCACCAGCTGGTTTATCTTTGGTATAAGAAAACTATCCTCAGGACAGGCCTTGTTCAAGTTTATAAAGTCTATACAGACTCTAACTTTCCCATTCTTCTTTGGCACTGCCATGATATTCGCTATCCAATCCAAAAATTGTACTTCTCTGATGAACCATGCTCTAATCAGCATGTTAACCTCTTCGTTAACTACTTTTCTGAATCGTAGTGCTAATCTCATTGGTTTTATTTTACTGGCTTGATAGCTTATTCCACGTTCGAGTGATGGCAGATCACTTCTGGGTTGATCCCCAGCATCTTTTCTATAGACTAGGTAAAAACGTCTAGGTTCCTTCTTAAGTAGTTTGTTAGCTCTTTTAGCACTTATGATGCCAATTTTGTTCCTACTTCGATCTGCCTACCTTCCCCTACATCCACCATCTGGATGTTCTCTAGGCATGGGGGTTCTCCAGGCTCATTTCCTCCCATAGTAATTGCTATTGATGGACATTATCTTCGGAGGGTTCCTCTTTGTCCAGTGTACATACTTGGGCTACTGCTTGATCTCCTCGTATATCCCACATCCCTTGCGACGTTGGAAACCTTAAGACCTGGTAATATGTAGAGGGAACGACACTCATCTCATATGTCCACCATTGTCTGGGATGGCATTGTAAGGGAAACTTGCTTCGACGACCATGAACCTAGTTATCAAGGTCGTTGGCCTTGCTTGTATGGGCAAGACTATCTATCCCCAGGGTTGGTTGATTCTCCCATCAAACCCAATCAAAGGTGTTCCTGTTGGGGTAAATACATTTTTGCTAAGTCCCATCTTCAAAAATGCCAAAGCATACAAAATGTTAACAGAATTCCGCTGTCGATCAACACCCTTTTTAGATGAAGGTGCCCACTTGAAAGGCCACCATCAAACATCGTAATGGGAACTCACTATCCCCTCCAGGTTCTTATTCGTGAAATTCATAGTCTACTCTCTGTAGGGATCTGTTCTGTAGGCCCACTTGTTACTGTGTAGATGTGACCTAAGTGATCTGCTCGCTTTCTCTTGATTCTTTCGTTAGCCCTATTCTGACGTGTCCTTCTGCTTTTTTGCTTAAGGACAACATGTATCACTACTGTCCTTCCATCCTATCTTTCAACATGTGGTTGATCAGGCCTCTGGTTCCTGTCTCAAGGTAGATTCCCCCTATATTTTCTATGTAGGTCCCTCAATCTACCGTACTCTACTAACCTCTGTAGAAACCTTCTCAAGGCCTGGCATCTATTAGTGGTGTGTGCCCGCATCATGTGATACTCGTAGTATCGCTCATCTCAAATTCTATGATCTTGAGGAAATGGTGCTGGCCATTCAAAATAAGTCTAATTCGTAATGAGCAGCAAAATCTCACTAGGGGGCATAGAAAAATATGTCCCCTCACTCATCCGCTCTTTGTCCTGCTTGAGCGGTCTTTTTCTGCTCTGTTGTTATGGTTGGTGTTGCTTGCTGGGCTTCACCACAACATATATTACCTTGCTCTTCCCAACTGAATTCTAGGAATCATCTTCCAAGCAAATATACTTTTCTATTCTTTCGAACAGTTTACTTAATGCTTATGGTCTCTTCTTCACCAGAGACCTATAAAACCCTGAGCCAGACGACAAAGAGTTTCTTACCTCTACTACGGCCGTTATTTCATCACAACTTTCCAGGGACATTGCTTCTCCCCTGAATCTCCTTGTAAACTCTCTAAGGCTCTCTCCAGATTGTATTCTCATGTTGAGTAGAGCATCTACGTCTCTGCAATTCTTTTTCTTGACAATGTAATATGTTACAAATGCAATACAAAGCTCTTCGAAAGAAGCTATAGATCCACATGGCAATTTGTGGAACCACATTAATGCATTCCCCTACAAACTTGAAGGGAACAATCTGTACATAAGTCCTTCATTTCCTTCCCACAAGGCAAGTATTTGCTGGAAGTGGATAAGATTATCTACTGGGTCTTTCATCCCATAATAAGGGGTGAAACATGGTGGCATAAACTTCTTTAGAATTTTTCCACCAATATCTTCACTGTAAAAGGAGATTTTTTAATTCCCCTGATAGCTTGCGCTGCTGCTGTGCCTATATCAACACTCTTCATCATTTCATTTTCTCTCCTAATCATTTCTTTGATCTCTTTCCGAGTCAGACGCATGGCAAGCTCTGCTCAAGTAGTTGCAGTAGCAACTTCTATCCATCATTCTCCTGTTGGGATCAACGGTTGAGCACTTCCTTCTGTATTTGAAACACAATCATCTTCAACAAAAGGTTGATGATCTCTTAGTGGGAGATCTTGTCTTATTGACTGCTGGTTATCGAGACATTGACTCAGATTCCAATTCTACTTGGTTAAGTCATCTATTTTCTTCTGCATCTTTTCTTGCTGCTTACTCATGACCTCTAGCATTATCAAGAGTTGAACATCTACGGTTCGTGCCATGGGTGGGGGTACATTGATTATGATGATTCTTGTGGATCTTACCATTGTTTCGACTTAAATCAATATGCTATTGGTGTTCCCACAGATAGTGCCAATTCTGCGCAGTCAGAATTTGGTTGATAGCACTGATAGACTCTACCTCATTACTCCGAAGTTGTTTTCGTCACCTCCCTCCTCGTACCGGCGTGGTACCTGCAAAAATCACTTCGGTGCTCAAGTTAGAGAAGTAGAGAAATAATCTAAGGAACTGGCAAGACCTCCAATCTGTCTAAAGATCTCTATTTGTCTATGCCAACTGTGTTATTTATGGATCTTTGCTGCGAATCAAGATTTCCTCCCTTCATGGGCAATCTCAGAGAATTCCTTGCTTATGTGGATCCACAAACGGGATGGAGATCTTCTGGATTGACCTGTGGCACCCCACCAAACACTAACACAAAGCCCTATGTCAGATCTCGAGGCACTATGTGGCGCCTCAAAATTTTGACATGGTCTCTTCTGTTTATGTTAGGATTCCAAGGCATTCAACCTGTTTCACCTGATAAAAAAAATCGACAATATCTTGTATATACATACAAGAACATAATAACATTGGACGATATATACACATCTAGCCATGTAAGATAGATCAGAGTGCAAAATGATAAACAATATACAAGATTACTCTAAAAATCCCCACTCCAACAAAAATCTTAACGCTCAATACAAAATCTATAATACTCCTGATCTAACTGACACAATTAAGGGGTATAACCCTAGTACTCATTGGGTAATAGACTCTGGTCGTCTATCTGACTCACCAGATGGTCTTCACTTGCTGGTTCTACGTCTGTCTCACCAACTGTAGACTCTGAAACTAAAAAAAGTAGGAAGAAAATGTAAGTAACAATGGTTATCCAGTAGGAAATAAATAATTTATGCCAATAATCTTCTCTTAACATTAACGAATAAACATACTGAATCATTTTAACATATGCAAAGTTTTACAGAAGAAACTACGATAAACTGGTACATATAGGTAGGGATAAGCAACTAAACATTTTAAAACTGACATTACATCAATCAACAATACTCAGTAAAGCATTTTCTTTTTATATAAATCTAAATGACTAAATGGAGACATTAAACATGCATTTCGTTTTATATATAGAAATAAGGCAACAGATACATAATTTACAATGGTAAAGTAGTGAAATTAGAGAGTTGAGATTCACGACTAGATTGCTTCCAGTTAGGACATGATGTTATAATTCCTTACTGACTTTTAATTCTTGATTTTGTTGTCGATCGTTGCACTTACCACGTTTGGTTGACCATTTATCCAGCTCAGGCTGGCTATTTGACGTGACCGTAAGTAATGGGTCTCTTTTCGATGTGTCAGAACGTTCGACTACTATAGATTGTTAGTGATCACTGACTAATCATCTTCGTCTATGCCTATCAATCGTGCATGTGATTTCCAAATATACAATCTATTCATATACTACCACCTTTACATTACTAGTTCACTGGTAAAGATAAAAAGAAATAACCCAGATTCCAATTGTGACTCCACTCTCATACGTGTCTTATACCACGTACGAGATTAGTGGTCCCTACCGTATATCATAGGATAGGACACTACTTCAGATGATCACTATCCCTTCAGGCGTTCACAAACTCTTTAATAACGCACAAAATAGCTACATATATATATATATATATATATATATATATATTTATACATAGTATTTTCATTTGAAAATAAAAGAGAAATTAACAATACAAGGTTGAAAATATATATCTAGTTTTCTACCATTCAATTGTGGCCACCCAACCTAAAATAAATAACAAAACTTGGAGCTTCTGCGCCAACATAATATGAATAAACATGCAACCAATCATTATCCCCGGATATCCCTTCACTAACTTACATACAACATTATAATGTAAAATGCAAATATCACCCCTTAGGTATGATTCTTACATTTTACCGTTTCATCCCTTTTTCTCTTTTTTTTTTCTAATTTTTACAGTTTTTAATCTGTTAAACAAGATATTCACTTTCTGATATTCATCAACTCAATATGAGTTCATTGAATATTAAATCATTTTTTTATCAATAACATTGAAAAATTATAAAACTTATATCAAAACAGGGTCTGAGCAATGCATATAACCCAATTGGCACAAATAACCTGGTGAAATATCCTACCCACATATAATTTTTTATAAAATACAATTAAACATATCAAATATGTAAGTTTTGCCGTAAATTTGAAATAACAAAAAGAATTCTATATTTTTGAAAACACATTACAAATTTTCGTTAAAACATTAAATACAATTTTCACAATCTATAGTTATAGATAAAAATTGAGAGTCCTTACAATTCTCTGTGCGATAGGATCGAAGCATATGTGTAGAAATCGAGATGATCAACGTAGAAATCGAGGTAGATCCAAATTTGAGATGATTGATTTTTGAATTTGACCCGGTGATTTCAAAGATCTCAATGCCATCGTCATTTCTTCCTTCTATGACGGGGGACGGTTTGGCCTCGAAACAAATGAAATCTAGGGTCGAAGTTTCGAAACACCCGTATTATCTACGACTGATTTTTGACGATACAGGGTGAAAAATGAGAGAAAACGAAAGGAAATTGGGTGGGTTTTGTAAAGAACTAGGCTACAGATGATTTTTCCTTCTACATCAAAAATCGAAGACAGTTCGCTACGAATCGAAGTTTGAAGATTTGAAAAAAACTAAAAAAATTTTGTTAAAACCTTCGATTGGTTTTTAATGTTTTAAAATGATGATGAATAGTGTTTTTGATTAAAAAAATTATTTATATAAGTACGAGACGAAATTGATAATTTATCTATTGTTACTTTTGATAATAACTTGATCGTCCAAACTCTAAAAGTGATGAATAAATATTTTATTTTGTCTAATTTTTTGTTTTAGATCTAATGGTATGGTCAAATTCTACAAATTATGTCTTTAACAAAAATTAACTTTTTCGACCCAATGGGACTCTAAAATTGACTTTGTTTTCATTTTTGACGATAATTTGATTTTTTAAGCTTCAAAAATGACAAGTAAATAGTTCATTTTCTATAATTTTTCGTTACGAACCAATGGTATGATTGAAGCTTCACAATTCTTACTCTAGTAAAAAGTCATTATTTTAGTCTAGTCCAACTCGGTAATTTAGGTTTTACAACTTGTCTGTTCGGACTCGCATTTAAGTGTAATTATAGGCTAAAGTATGTTTTTTGATCATTTTTAATCTAATGGTAAGGTCAGATTTCATTAAAAATGATAAAAAAAACATCCTAAAATTTTACCTTAAGTCCTACTTTCAGAATTTTCTCAAAATTTCACTATTTATTTTTTCCTCAAGATACAAATCGAAAACTTAAGGTTTTACAATACCATACTAGGGAGATCTCCTCCAAAATATCTAGGCTTGGTGTGCGCAAATCAAGATTACAGGTATTTTTTGACTAAGTCTGCCTTGCTTGGCAGACTAAGTCTCATTCAGTATTGTATTGTCCTTTTAGTCAAGCTAGGGAGATCTCTGCTTTAACCTGCCTTGTTGCTGGGTAGTGCCCGTATGCTAATCTGCACATAGTACAACTAAATCGGTTTGGACACGTGTATGACTTAGATAATTGCATGGTTATTTCCCTTTACAAGTATATTTATAATAATAAATTTAAAACAAACTTATTTTTTAAGAGTCAAACTTCAAAGATTATTCTTAATCTTAGATTATGTTTATAAATCCAATAATCAACTCTAACACATAAATATCAGAAAGATAGTCAAATGTTTTGTTCACACTCACTGACCAAATAACCTAATTAATAATCTTTATTAAGAATCGAGTTGTGATGAGAAGATCACATGTGATACCACAATCTCAATTCATATACGCCAAGCTTGAAAGATTATTCTTAACCTTGGACTATTTTTCTAACTTTAAATGGTCACTCATATAATTGAACTAATTCTACTAATCAAATTAATCTACTTAATCAATATTAAGTTTACCTACCTCTTAATTCGCAAATAATTATCCTGTATAGAATAAATAAGCAAGCTTTTATCCTTGTCTTTACCTATAAATTCACAAATATTAATCCTTAGTAGAAATAATAAGCACGCTTCGTTCCCCACAACACGAAGAGAATTATAGCATTATAATACATTCAACCAATTATATTTTTTTTCCAAAAAAGTAAAAAAAAAAATTTGAATCAATCAAAATTTTCAAGAAATTTACTTTCTCATGCAAGAATGAGAAATCTCTACGAATATAATAATCTAACCGAAACCTTCAATTCACTTCCTTTACAGATCGATTGAATACCCTAGGTTTGACAGAGAGAGGTCATGAGTATAAGATGAAGATCAATCTAAGTTTTATCTTCTTTTTTATTTTTATTTTTTTACTTCTTTTAGTATCATATATTCAATAATTTCATTAATTCATATAAATTAAAAAAGGCATAACCTTATCAAGGATTTATATTTGCTTGAACTATTATATAAAAGATGATTGGAAGAACAAATAACCACAAACAAAAAAAATAAATTTCAGTTTGTTTAGAGGGTTTTGTCTATTTGTACATTTCATCAAACACATGGCATCCCACTTTTAGAATGAACAAAGAAACAATAAAAAATAATGGTTTTTCATTGTAAATGGCATACCTATTTTATTGATCGAGTTCGACTTCGACTTCAAGTTCAGAGAGGTAGTCAAGAATTAGAGAGATTGAGAGCTAGGGTTTCGAGAGAGATGGAAAAGACGAAAAAGAGATGAGTTCAGTGGAAGGGGTTTTGAGAAAAATTGAGAAGGATAATGAAAAAGATTAAATTGAGTGAGTATAGTTTGAAAAATTAAGAGAAAAGTAGAACTTGAGCAAAGAATAAAAACATGAAAGTGATAGAATGAGGCAGAAAACCCTAATTTTAAAATGTTTATAATGTCGATTTTAATGAAACGAACGCTATAACTAAAAATAAAATATTATGAAAAATGCTATCACTTATATAACATCAGTTTTACTACAAACTGACATTATAATTGAAAATAAAAAAAATTCAAAAATACAATTATACAACGTTGGTTTCACTAAATATCGACTTTATAACTAAAAATAAAATATTACAAAAATGCCATCACATAATGTCGGTTTTACTAAATATTGACGTAATAATTAAAAACAAAAAATTGGAAAATTTCATCACTTATATAATGTTGATTTAACTAAATATCGACGTTATAATTAAAAAGAAAATATTACAAAAATGAGATTACTTATATAACATTGGTTTTACTAAAAATTGATGTTATAATTAAAAATAAAAAATTCAAAAATTCCATCACTTATATAATGTCGATTTTACAAGAAAATGACATTATAATAATGTCAATTTTACTAAACACCAACATTATAATTAAAACTAAAATATTACGAAAATGCCATCACTTATATAATGTCTATTGTACTAAAAACCGACGTTATAATTTAAAACCAAAATATTATTAAATATATAATGTCGGTTGTAGATACGTGATTCTTGATTTCCAAGATCACTTCTACAAAGATTTGAAGTCGCCACCATTCATTTTTGTAAAAGAGTGTGAATGGTCACCTGATATTCATTTTAGAAAAAACGTCATTTTTGGCATTTAGTAATTCTCATTTGAATAAGATACCATTCAACTTGAGATCAGGGTAAGTACAATTGGAGAAAAGGGAAGGTGGTAAGTGCCCCTTTCTCCCCACCAAATGGTAGTAACCTCAACACACAGACGATTATGTTTTATGCAAATGTAAATAAAATAAAAGTGCCATGTGTTGACAATATGTACCCCAAGTAGGGATTTACTTTTGACTTGATTATAGGATCATCCCATTTAAGGAAATAATCCTTATAAATACTTAGTCTTAGGAACTACATGTGTTTTAGAAAAATGTTGGCTATGGTTATAAGTTCATTCTCATGAGTTGAGAAGAACTCAAATATCGGTTGTCTCAAAATCATTTGAAGGGTTTAAAAATCGATTTTGTTTTGAAAGTGGTTATAACCCCTATACTTTCAACAGAACTGAAGTCCGATCTACTGGAGATAGGGGAGGGGAAGCATCACATCCTAAGTCTTTCTAAAAAGAAATTAAAGAGGTGAGGGGGATAATAGAAGAGGGATATAAAGAAGGTAGAAAGAGGGGGGTATTTCTTCTAACCTACTTTGAAGCCTTAAGGTCTTCTTTCTTTCCTTCCTTCTTCTCCTTCTATGTCTTCTTCTTTGAGTCCTTAGTGAGAATGAAGTATTTTTCAGAAGATAATGTGAGAATATAGAATATAAGAGAGGTGAGTTGAGAATAGATTTTTTAGTTAAAGACTTGATACCAATTTTGAAAGGTGAGGGGGGGGTATTTATAAGTGTTTAGAGGTTATTTTAAAGGTATAGTTGGGTGAAATAATGGAAGAGTAGAGAATGACATGGGATTTGGAGGTGGGGGTATGAAATTTAGAATTGGGATAAAGTTAATTATGTAATGAGGATAAATGGATAGTTTTTTTATCCAAATGGTTTGGATCCTACCCAATCCATTTGGGTGGAGTGTTTGATAAAGTGAGATGATGAGTGTTTGATTTAAGAGAATGGGAGTGTAAAGGAGTGGTTTGTTGATTGAATGTTAAGTAGATTGAAGGGGGGTGATGTTTAGGTTAGGAGAATAGATTGTTTAAGGGATTAGTTGATTAGATTTTGGGAGGGTTAAGGAGGTGGTGACATGTTTCAAAAATGGATGGAGATTAGATGTTTAAATGGGTTGACTAGAGAGAATGAATGTTTAATTGGAGAGGAGGGGTGTGGGTTTGGTTTGTGAAAGTGGGTTTGTAAGAAATGATTAGGGTAGGTTAGAAAAGGGTATTGGTTGAGATGGGGATAGATGACTTTTAGAGAGAGGTGATGTGGGTAGTTAGAGAAGGGTATGGGTTGAGATGATTTTTAGAAAGAGGTGATGTTGGTAAATGATTTATTAGAGGTGATGGGGGTAGATAGTTGGATGAGGGAGGTGAGTTGAGGTGATGACATGTATTCCATTTGGTAATAAAAAGAATAATCAGTTGATATGAATAATGGTTTGTGGGTTAGGGTTATAGGTGTGGATGTAGATTTGATATGGATAATGGTTTGTGGGCTTTGGTGTGTTGGGTTTGGATTTTTAAAAGGTGGTAGGTTATTTGAGATTGGGTAGGGTTTATTTTAAGATGGGGCTTACTAATTGGTGGTTTTACAGTTCGGATAATATGGAATTAGGTTTAGGTTAGGTTGGATAAGATGATAAATGAATTTTTGTGAGTTGAGGGTTCGTGGGCTTGAGATAATTCAATTTTGAGGGATGAGGGTTGAAAGGTGAGG
Organism: Akebia trifoliata; assembly: GCF_017979445.1. Lineage (NCBI taxonomy): Eukaryota > Viridiplantae > Streptophyta > Magnoliopsida > Ranunculales > Lardizabalaceae > Akebia > Akebia trifoliata. The sequence goes on along the minus strand of NC_141383.1, from coordinate 11,321,932 downwards.
GAAATAGGGGGTATCTCAAGTCTTTATTGTGGGTTCCTTAGACCTTTAGGGGTCTTACGAGCCCTCAAATCGATAAAAGTGTCATGTTTAGGCGATTTAGGCTTTTTAGGCTCGTTGGCGAATTTTATTGAAAAAATTATATTTTTGGATCCTTTTGAGTGGGGATCCGTTCAAATTGGGGTGTTTACAGCTGCCCCTCTTTACAGATTTGCATGCAAAGAACTGCAAAGAATAGACTGAACCCCTGTTTGTACGCGCCCGAAAGCTTTGTTAAAAATACAATTTCAAAATACCGAGTAGATTGAAGATTTTTTTTATTATAGAAAGTGGTTACCCAAGCACGGGGTCTGATAGTATTAGCCTTGGAATTCCTCGATCTCGTGGCACGGAGCTCGTTTGAGATCATAGATTTGATAATGAATTTTTAAATTCTAGTGTTTTTTATTATGTTTCGACAAATTGGGATTGAATGTAATTCAAAGAGGATTTTTTTGATTTTTTTTATTTTTTGATTTTTTTTTTACGAGATACATTCAAATAATAAAAACTTGTTTGGAGGAACTAAAGTGCTTATGATGATCCTTTAAGAAGTCTACACGAAAAGATCTTTCAAATTTATCATAATACTCTTTGATTGCAGTGGTTGGAAAAAAGAAAACATGATCCTCCCGAGTTTTAAATCTGACAAGAATGGAATCTGCTAAGACGGTCTCCTAAGCTAGGAGATTGATAGGGATTAAATCGATTGTGGAAAGTGGAGATAAGATTTGCAATCTAAGTGCATTTCAACAACAATGATTTAACGTCTTTTGCTTTAATTGATTAACCTGTGAAATTTAAAAGAGATCAAAATTCTTTTTTTTTCTTGATTTTTTTGTATTTGTTTTTTTGCTATTTTTTTTTTTTTTTTTAAAACTCAAAATATCATGCAATTTATACTCATGTGGCAAGGAGCAATGTGTAGTTTAAGCTTTTACTAAGGAGTACCAAGTAGTTTAGGCTCGTACTGGGGAGCATCATATAGTTTAGGTTCTTGTTGAGGAGCAATATGTAGTTTAGGCTCTTGCTAAGGAACACTAGGTAGTTTAGGCTCATACTGGGAAGCATCATACTGTTTAGGCTCTTGTTGATGAGTAATATGCACTTTAGGCTCTTGCCAAAGAGCAAATGTTAAGAAATTGTTTATGCAAAATAGTTTTGATAATTATTAACCTCGGGTAATTCGATACCTTGTTTTTAAAGAATAAATTGAATTTTTCATCACAGACCCAAAATACTAGTTTGGCATGATGCATGCAGAAAATTCTTTATTATTTTTTTTGTTTTTTTTTAAAAATCATCCTTTTAGTATGAGCAAAATGACTAGACGAAGAATCTAGCATTGTTGAATACTGACCAGGGTGTGTCTGTCAAATAAATAGTAATTGCCCTCAATCTTCTTTAAGGTCCTTTAGAGTCATCCCCACTATTGAATATTGACAAAATGATAGAAAATGACTATATGGTGTTTGATGATGAGATAAAGGATTGTGTGATAATTAGTGATTAGTGGTAGACTTCAGAATTTGTCTAAGATATTGCTAGATCGATGATTACTCATATTTCAAATACTTTCGAGGTAGAAATGATTAGTGGGTAAAGATGATTTTTCTTTTCCCATTTTTTTTGTCATTCATGCCCTTAATGCTAATTACGATTTTCACTAAGTCCGATTCCATAATTTTTGTGCATCGATGCCCTTTCAGGATTTCATTCCCAAGAAGGGCATGCATTTTTTTTAATTTTGAATTTTTTTTGAAAGATGGACATTTTAAATTAATAGCCTTCTTGAGGAGAAATGTCTGATAAATATTTTTAGGAAGGGCATGTATTTTTTATTATTTATTTTACCAATGCGGAGTTGTCATCATCACGAAGCTGGCATCAACATGGAGTTAGTAACAACATGGAGTTAGCATCAGCATGGAGTTCAATTGTGCATTTTATTTATAGAGGATTTCATCAACACGAAGTTGGCATCAACACGGAGCTAGTTGATTTTTTTTAAATGATTACATCAGCACAGAGCTGGCATCAACACAAACTTGGGTTAATTTTAAAAATAATGGATTACATCAGCACGTGACTGGCATCAACACGGAGTTGGATTAATTTGAAAATAATAGATTGCATTAGCACGTTGCTGGCATCAAAACGGAGTTGGAATAGTTTTGAAAAAGGGGATTACATCAATACGGAATTGGCATCGATACGGAGTCGGTAAAACATTTGGAAAAGAAGATTTCATCAGCACAGAGTTGGCATCTACAAGGAGTCGATAAAATATTTTGAAAAAGAGGATTACATCAGCATGAAGCTGGCATCGACACAGAGTCGGTAGTCGGTATAACATTTTGAAATAGAAGATTACATTAGCACGAAGTTGGCATTGACGTGGGGTCGATATAACATTTTGAAAAAAATGATTACATTACCACGGAACTGGCATCGACACAGAGTCGGTATTATTTGAGAATAAAGAATTACATTAGCACGGAGTTGTTACAATTTTTTGAAAAAAAGGATTACATCAGCACGAATTTAGCATCAACACGGAGTCGGTATAATTTTAAAAAATGATTACATCAGCATGGAGCTGGCAAAATATTTTGAAAAAAATAATTACATCAGCATGGAACTAGCATCGACACGGAGTCGATAAAGCATTTTGAAAAATAAGATTACATCAGTACGGAGTTGGCATCGATACAGAGTCGGTAAAATATTTTTAAAAAGATGATTACATCAGTATGGAGCTGGCATCATCACGAAGTCGGCATAAAATTTTGTAAAAGTAGTTGCTGCAAATAAGTCGAGTTGGAAAAACACATTTTCTGTTAGCCTCTAATTCAATTCTCTGATATCAAGGCTAGCTAGTGAGATCCCCAGGGAAAAGGTGGTGCACAATGCTTTCGCAAGGACACTCTTAAATCACCTCATTTCCTTAAATAAACGTAGTTTATTCCCCTCGTATCAACAGGGTAAAATCGTTCTTAGGTACCGATTTTGATCAAGAATTGCAATTAGTGCTTTAAAATTCTTTTTTTTTAATTTTTTAATTTCTTTTTCAAATCTAATTTGTTGGAAAAATAAATTGATCGCCTAATTGTTGATCTTGGATGGATCACATATGGATCATAGTTCGAAATGGATATGGGTCGTGGATCCCATTTGAGTTGGATACGAGTCGTGGACCCAGTCTAGATTAGATATGGGTTGTAAACCCAATTTGAGATGGATATGGGATATGGACCCAACTTGAAATGGTATAGTCATGGACCCATGTTCGAAATGGATATGAGTCGTGGACCTATATTCGAAGTGGATACGGGTTGTGAACCTGATTTGAAATGGATATAGGTCTTGGACTCATTTGAGATAGATATGGGTCGTGAACCCCAATTTAGAATTAGATATGAGTCGTGGACCCAATTTGAAATGGATATGGGTCGTGGACCCAACTTGGAATTGGATATGGGTCGTGAACCTGTTTTGAACTGGATACTGGTCATGGACCTGGTTTGAAATGGATATTGGTCGTGGACCCAATTTGAAATTAGATACGGGTCGTGGATCCTATTTGGTTGGGTACATGTCGTGGACCCGATTTGGATGGATACGGGTCATGGTCCCAATTTGGATGAATACAGGTCGTAGACTAGATTTGAAATAGATATGCGTCGTGAACCCAGTTCAAAGTGGTTACAAGTCGTAGACCCGATTCGAGTTGACCTTCGATAATAGATGATAATGAACTTGATTGTGATCGATAGTGCGCCACGTTAGGTCTTGGTAGAGAATAGGATTCAATTTGAATCGTAAATTGATACTTAGGAGAGTCGAAATCTTATTTAAAATGATGACGAGTGGTAAGCCCTGAACTTAATTACATAATGACCCATTTAAACATTTTGACGCCTTAAAATTCAAAATAAAAATAAACTCGAGTACAAAAGTTTTCAAGACTGATATCAAGAACAAAATGAGCAAAAAAAAAATTTTAACCGTGTTTCAAGCACGAATCATGGTATTTTATACCTATCCGTACTTCAAACATGGACCAATATGACTTTTTGGCTAATATATATATATATATTTGTTAAAGTTTGTTAGTCCAAACTAAAGGCACAATGCTTATGATTTTTGGCTTGAGCCAATAAAAAAATATACATTTTTGTTTTGTTTTTGTTTTTGTTTTTGATGATATGCATTACTAAAAAAATGTATTTTCCTCTCTGAATTAGGGAAACAAGTAAATAAAGAAAAGAAACACACCTAAGCCTATATAACTTGCTTTCGAGAGCTTACAACTTGAGCTTCGAGGCCTCGAAAATAAATACAACTCGCGATTGGGGGTCAATGCATTCATTTAGGACATGTGTCCTAGCACATCTAGTCGGACATATGCATACGATTAATAGGTAGGTTATGGTTATTCGATCTTTAAACCTCGATGCATACTGAAGTACACACATCGTAAGCTGGTAATCGGATTTGATATGTTCATCCCTGACACTTGAAATAATGATCTCAAGCCGTAGAACTACTAGGGATCGGGGCTATATATATTGAGGGAGGGGTGGCTTGTGCAATGGTCTATGCTCACAAGTGCTTGTGCATTCTTTTCATTATTATTATTATTATTATTTTGTCATCTACCCCTTACAAGTATGTAATGAAATAAGCAAATAGATTGCATTACAACATTTCATATGTAAACAAAAAACACAAACAACAAACCACGCTAGTAAACAAAATAAATTTTTTTTTTTTGTTATTTTTCCAAAGATGATCGAGTTAACAAGAGGGTTGAACCTAGGTCCCCATTGGAGTCGCCAGCTGTATATACATGATTCTTGATTTCGAATATCACTTTTACTAAGGTTTAGAGTCGTTACTATTCATTTTTGTAAAAGGGTGTGAATAGTCACCCGATGTTCATTTTAGAAAAAGTGTCATTTTTGGTGTTTAGTAACTTTCATTTGGATAAGTTACCAATCAACTTGAGATCAGGATAAGTGGCTCAATTGGAGAAAATGGAGTGTGTTAGGCACCCCTTTCTCCCCACCAAGTGGCGAGAACCTCAACACAACTCGATCATTTTGAACGCAAATGTAAATAATATAAAAGTGCTACGTGTTGACGACTTGTACCCTAAGTAGAGATTTACTTTTGACTCGATTATAGGATCATCTCATTGAAAGAGATGATCCTTATAAACATTTAATCTTGGGAACTATATGTGTTTTTGAAAAATATTGGCTATGATTATGAGTCCATTCTTATGAGTTGAAAAGAACCCGAATACCGGTTGTCTCAAAACAGTTTGAAGGGTTTAAACATTTGTTTTGAAAGTGGTTACAACCCCTATACTTTCAACCGAACCGAAGTCTGATCTACCGAAGATAAAGGAGGGGAAACATTACATCCTAAGTCTTTCAAAAAGGAAATTAAAAAGGTGAGGGGGATAGTAAAAGAGGGTAAAGAGATAGGGGGTGTTTCTTATAACCCACCTTGAAGACTTAAGGTCTTCTTTCTTTCCTTCCTTCTTCTCCTTCTATGTCTTCTTCTTTGAGTCCTTAGTGAGATATGATAGTATTTTTTTAGAATAGAATAGAAGAGAGTTGAGAGTAGAGAGATGAGTTGAGAATAGATTTTTTAGTCTAAGACTTAGTACCCATTTTGGAAGGTGAGGGGAGGTATTTATAGGTGTTTAGAGGTTATTTTAAGGGTATAATTGGGTAAAATAATGAAAGAGTAGAGAATGGCATGGGATTTGGAGGTAAGGGGTATGAAATTTAGAGTTGGGATAAGAGTAGTTATGTAATAAGAGTAAATGGATAGTTCTTTTATCCAAATGGTTTGGATCCTACCCAATCCATTTGGGTAGAGTGTTTGGTGAGGTGAGATAATGGGTGTTTGGTTTAAGAAAATGTAAATGTAAAGGAATGATTTATTGATTGAATGTTAGATGGGTTGAAGGGTACTGATATTTAGGTTAGGAGAATGGATTGTGTAAGGGATTAGTTGATTGGATTTTGGGAGGGTTAAAGAAGTGGTGACATGTGTCAAAAATGAGTGGAGATTAAATGTTTAGATGGGTTGATTGGAAAGAAGGAATGCTTGATTGGAAATGAGGGGTGTGGGTTTGGTTTGTGTAAGTAGGTTTGTAAGAAATGATGAGGGAAGGTTAGAGAAAGATATGGGTTTAGATAGGGGTAGATGATTTTTAGAGGAAGGTGATGTGGGTAGGTTAGGGAAGGGTATGGGTTGAGATGATTTTTAGAGAGAGGTGAAGTGCGTAGATGGTTTGTCAGAGAAAGATGATAGGGATAGGTAGTTGGGTGAGGGGGGTGAGTTGGTGTGATGAGGGCTTTGGTGTGTTGGGCTTGGGTTTTTGGAAGATTGTAGGTTATATGAGATTAGGTAGGGTTTGAATAATATGGAATTAGGTTTATATTAGGTTGGATAAGGTGATAAATGAATTTTTGTGAGTTGAGGATTCGTGGGCTTTAAGCGAGCATGGGATAATTCAATTTTGTAGGTGGAGTGGTGAAATGTGAGGGAGGTGGGGGAGGGGTATCCCAAGTCTTTATTGTGGGTCCGTTAGACCTTTAGGGATCTTAGAAGCCCTCAAATTGATAAAAATGCCATGTTTAGGCGATTTGGGCTTTTTAGGCCCGTTAGTGAATTTTATTAAAAATTTGATATTTTTAGATCCTTTAAAGTGGGGGTCCATTCAAATTGGGGTGTCTACATTGGTTGTTTTACAAACTGACATTATAAAGGTTTTTTTTTTTTTTTAATTTGTATTTTGCTTTCTTCGCTATATGCATCCAAATTGATTTCTCCATAGAATGTCACAAAAACTTTTATCACTTACCTTTGTTTTCTTGGCTACACACTGATTGCTTCTGCCAATGTTACTTTCCCTTTCTTTCATAGAGAGAACATCAATCTTTAAAGTCTAAACACATCACTACACCAGAAGTTTACAACCATTGAATAGTTCAATCCAATAAAAAAAGTCAAAGCTTTCCCAAACCCTTCCATGCCAATATGCTAATTGTAGACACCCCAATTTGAGGGCCCCCACTCAAAAGGGCCCCAAAATAACAAAGTTTCAATAAAATTGGCTAACGGACCTCAAAAGCCCGAATCACTCAAATATGACATTTTGATCTAACTAAGGCCCCTGAGACCTCCTAATGGTCTAGTGGGCCTACCAAAAATAATTGGCGCACCCTCACCTTTACTATTCCGCTTTCAAAATAAAAAACACCCGATTTTCAATAAAATTCACCAACAAGCCTAAAAAGTCCGATTTACCAACACGTGGTATTTTGATCAATCAAATGATTTAAAAAACCTCAAAAAAATGAATAAAATTAAAACGAGACTTGGGATACTCACCACTTTCCAAAACCTTCACCATTCCATCTCCGAAACCAAAAATACCCGAAGCCCATCTAAAGCCCACGAACCCTCAACACACATAAAATGCGTTTCTCACACTAACCCCTAACCTAAATTTAATCTCAGATCACCTAAAACATACCCACCTTTGAAAACCTAATCCAAAATGACTCCAAACAATTCCTAAATTCCAAAACCCTTTTTTAAAACCCAAGCTCAATACCCCTAGGCCCTTATCCATATCCTTCCTATTAATCCTAACCCACAAACCACTACCCACATCAAACCAATCATCACTTTTTCATCAAAAATGACACATGTCATCACCTGATCTCACCTCCCTCATCAAACCACTAACTCCCATCTCCTTCTCTAAAAAAATAACTACCCCATTACTTTTTCTCTAAAAAAATCACATCAACCCATACCCCCCTAACCTACTATCATCACTCCCTACTAATCAACCATCACCTTCCCGTAATCTACCCTTATTATTACTTATAAACCCATCTCTACAACCTAAACCTACACCCCTCCTCTCAAATCAAACACTCATTCTCTCCCATCAATTAAATTTAAACCCCTAATCTCCACATATCTTGTCACATGTCACCATCTCCCTCACCCTCCCAACCACCCTCGTACACCCTCCATTCTTTTAAATCAAACACCACTCAATTACAACCACTTTCTTAAACACCCATCATCTCACCTCACTAAACACTCCACCCAAATGGTTTGGATAAGATCCAAATCATTTGGATCAAAACACAACCCATTTACCTCTGTTACATAATTACCCCTCTCCCAACTCCTAATTTCATACCCCCACCCTCAAAACGCATGTCATTTTCTACTCTCCCAACATTTCACCCCATCTTACCCCTAAAAATAACTCCCAAATTCTATTAAACCCCCTCATTTTCAACTCTCATTACCTAATGAAAATTTGAAAAAAAATTCATCTAAAAAAATTCTCTACTCTCAACTCACCTCAACTTTCAACCCTCAATACTCAATTCTTAATTTTTTCTCAACTCTCAATTCTTTCAAGTAAGTCAAGGAAAGTCAAAGAAGGTCAAGAAGAACAAGGTAGGCTTTGGACAAGAATCACCCTCCTTCTCTCCTCCCCACTTCCCTTTTCTACTTTTTTCCCTCTCTACACCTACACATACACCACCAATGGCTTGAACCATCAAAATGGCCCCTTTTTCAATAAGGGTGCCCTCAATGGTTTGAATCAATATCAAAGTCCCTCATATTGAGGGCACATATCGGATTTTCTGATTTCCTTTAATTTTATTTTTATTTTCAAAAATGGACCGAATCCGAGGTTACCACCATGATGGATGGAGTAGGTTGCCTAACACCTTCCCTATTCCATAAAATGAGCCCCTTTACTTAAATCAAAAGTTTGACCAAATGAGCCATATCCGTACGAGAGTCACCAAAATGCCAAAATTGACATATTTTTCAAAAAAATGTAATCCGGGTGACCATTCACACCCATTTTAAATATGAATAGTGGCGACTACAAAATCTCCCAAAGTGGATGATATATTCAAAATTGAATAAATCGTGTGTCCACACTAATGTATTTTCTTTTCTTTGTCATGGTCTCCAACATATACTAAGGTGGCTGATCAATGAATTAATTGTGTGAACAAAATCTGTTTAATAATTGATTATCACCCTAGTTTTGGAAAAACTACCGTTATAAACCTTTCTAGAGTTCGTGCGAAAATTAATTCATTGATCATCCTTATGCTCACATTAGTTCAATTCACCAACTATAAGCATTAATTTGATTCATCATTCTTATGCTCAGATTATTTTAATATGATTTACATAATCTATGGTAAGAAATTTAAATCAATAAATATTCAAGAATGATTATGGAATCAGTTCGTGGATTGATGAATATTAACCAATAATTATCCAAGGGATTTAGATACCTACCTAGAATTGTAGCTATTGCCATTGAGCTGATTTCATGAGAATAACAATTCCCTTTTGGTGAACTTCTTTGATCTCTAGACTCACCTTCTCCTCTTTGATCTTCTTTCTATGGATCTTAACCTTTCTTGACACAATTCGATCTCCAAGAGCTCTACACCTTACAAAGGCTTGGATGTGTATACCGAATGAGAGTTCTTGATTGATAACCTTACCCATATAGGGGAGCCAATCCATACTTAAATAGATAGGAGTAGAGGGCCTAGATCCTATCTAAACTATAAATCCATTTATCATAGGATTCCATATGTTATTAACTAATCCTTTTATGCGAAAACCCACCAATATAGAAAATACAAAACCGGATCATAGGCTTAATGGGCCATCCATAGACCATGGGTCCAACACCTTATTATTTTACTCTCTTGTAGCTCACCACCTTGCACCATCTGAAAACTATATAAATGATTGAATTGTGCAGATGGTAAATACCACAGCCACCACGCCGGATTCTAATTTTTTCCTTAACATAAGCTTCATATTTTATCATTTGCAAAAATTGTAGTTTTCCCAACCACGTTGTAGTTGTAGTTTTCACACATGTGCATGTGAAACCACGAGAAGAAGGGAGAAAATAAAATGGTGTTTTCATTGAAAAGATCTTAATTGTGATTAGTTCCATTGTTTACTGTTTTCAGATTTTCTTTCCATTTATTTAATATTCTCTTTGATTTTGGAGATTTACAACTCTTATTTTATTTCTTTCTTTAAATCAATCGTTTGTCTCTTTACTTTTTCCGATCGATTATAATTTTCCTAAACTTTCCTTTCTTATCCTGTTATTTCTTTTTCTCACATTTCTGTTTTAATCATTTGTTTTATTTTAGGACCGGGCTTTATTTCTTATTTTTCTTTCTTTTGTTGTTTGTTGATTGATGTATAATATGCACATTTATTACTTCTTCTCGTTTGTTTCTTAAAAGTTTTTGTTATATAACAGTTTTTTACTCTTTATATCACTTTATTTTTAGTTCACAAGTTTTTACTTAAAAAAAAAAACTCTTCTCTACTCATTTTCTTCGCATTTTTCTCTTAAAAATTGCTATGGTTTTTCTCTGTCAATTTCGTTATATAGAGCAATATTTAGACATCTATATATATACAGAGCGATATTTAGCCTGTTGTACATAAAGCACTTTTAATATATCATAAAGTGAATTTTTATATTTCAAGACATAGCAATATCTGTATTCCAACATCAAGCGATTTTTCATGTATCAATAACATAGAAAATGTCAAGAACCTCAAAATGCTTCTAGGGCATGGAGAGGAATATTTATGGGAAGAGATTTCTTTCTAAAGCATTCTCAAATTTTTATTGGGAATGGTGAGAAAACATTAATGTGGTTGGATCCTTGGATAGAAGGTAAAAGCTCGGTAGATTTGGAAACAAAATTATAAATCAATTGCAAAGTCACAAAAATGATTAAGTTAGTGATTTTGTGGACGGAATGGGATGGAAATTTTTTTGTCCAAAATCTTCAAGAATGCAAGAGGTTGAATTAGTTATTGTTCAGAAAACTCTAAAGATCATTATGGAGGGTAAAATTATCTGGGGTCTAACAACAAATGGTCACTTTACTTCTAAAAGTGCTTATTAAGTAAGCCTTGGTGGAAGCCTAAGGATGAATTTGGTGGATGTGATTCGGAGTAAACCATTGGCTCCAAGGTTTTCATTTGTATCGTGGCTTGTCGCTAATAGAAAATTTTCCACGATTGATAATCTTTAGCGGAGAGGATTAATTTTGGTCTCACGGTGTAGTTTAAGCCTTAATGTCCTTGAAACTATTGACAATGTTTTCCTCGAGTGCCCTTACACAACAGCTGGATGTGGGGTCATTATTTGAGAAGGTTCGGGATAACATGCATGAATGTGGGAAATTTTAAGGGCAAATCGCAATAAATCCAAGGTATTAAATTCCCAAGTTTTGTTATCTCTAAAGTGTTAAGATTCAGTTTCAATGCTACAGTTTAGCTTATATGGAGAGAACGAAATAGACCAATATTTGATGGAATGTCGTTTGGGAAAGCCTCAGTCTTGTTGCAAAGTGGAAGATAATGTTCACAAATTATTTGATGGTTATGAAATAGATGATGATCCGACTGGGGTTGGTACATTGTTTTTTTGTAGAATTAGAATTGCAAGTGTGAAATACGTTCTCCTCATGTTGCCCGAAGGAAAGAGTTATAAAAGTGAATACAGATGGTTCTTTTTCAGTAGTTGGGAGGAAGCCTTGGATTTATTGGAAGGGACATGAATAGGAATTTAGTGTTTGCAGGATATATAGGAAAAAATTAAGGAAGTGGTGGATATTATTTTAATTGAACTAAATACAATTTTAGAGGCTCTAAAATTTCCAAGTTCGAAAAACAATCCTCCAGTAATTATTTCATCAGATTCACTTTACTCAATAAGATCAATAAAGAATGAGTCTGTGATTTCGTGGAAATACCTAGAGATAGTCAAGGAAATTCAAAATGTTGCTTCAAATTTTCTGACGTGTGATTTTGAATTCTACTAGAAGGAAACTTGGCTAAATTGAGTTCCTACGGTTATAGTTTTTATTTATTTATTAGTTTTTTTTGTAGCTGAGGAGCCTTCTAGCGTTCCACATGAGTTAACAAGAATTTTATTATTAAGGAGGGCCCTTCAACCCCACCTTATAAAAAAGGCAAATTTATCAAAACATGCATCACATTTTGACTATTTATCAAAATGGTAAACTGTAGTAATTAATTTCGAAAATGGTAATTTACCATTTTTAAAAATAATTTTTTTTACCAAATCGATAAAAACTGTAATAAAAAAAATATTATTCCAAAAATACCCATTTTTATTTTTTGACTGAAATTACGAAAAAATCCTCTCCTTTATCATATTTTTGTTTTGGTGTCATTTGTATTGAGTTTTCCATCAAACAAGTAAGAGAGTGAATCCAAAGATTTACTTGGATTTTGAGTATTGCGAAGGTTATAATTGTAAATGCATATGTAAAATAAAAAAGGGTATTTTCAGTAAAAAAAAAATTAACATTTTACTGTTTTTACTATTTTGGTAATTCAGAATTAATTGCTACAGTTTACCGTTTTGATAAATTTCTCTAGGAAAAAAAAAAATAAATAAATAAAATAATGTCCAAAGACATATCAAACACACTAACAGGTTGCTGTGACATTTCTTCCATGCATGTCACCGATATCTAGTAGTACCAGAAACTGAAATTGACATAAAATATTTATCTAGACAAAACCATCATAAATGAATTTTTTTAATTTCTCAAGAGAAGGTTTGACCGATGAACTATTATTTGTGCAAAAGAGAAAAAGAAGTAAGCAATACCATTACTTAGGCAACAAACATAATTATCACAGCTAAACAGGCTATTAGTAGTTGATGAATCCATTGGTAGCATTTCCTCTAGATTAAGAGTTTAAAACTCAAGAACCAAAACTTGTAATGTTTGATAGAGTCTTCAAATTAAGAGGCCTAATTCGTGGTCGCTTACCGCTCCATAAAGCTTTAGATATAAGCTTGTAAGAATGCTCAGAGGGATGGAAATAATCCCAAAACAGGTACTCAGTAGGGTTCTCACACTTCTTATAGTCCTCTGTCCCACATTGCACTAATCCTCTAAGACTTCCTTCACCACAACAAGCATCAAATGTGTTGGAGAAACCTGTGCATTAAACATGAATCAATACGCTCTCATTAGATTCAACAATTTCTCAGATTAAACTATGCTTAAAAAAAACTCATTTATTCCAACCAAACTCTGATAAGTTGAATTTTGAGCGAATTCGGTACTGAAAATATTTATAATTTTGATTTTTAGTGCAAAAACACGGAGGTGTATTCAATGATAATTTTGTAAACATCAAATAAAAGCAAAATCTCAGAATATTGTTATTTATAGATTTGTTATTGTATAATAATAAAGACACTCCTTTTTCTTTTTTTTTTTTTCTAAAGCAACCTTCACTTTTGATAACTACCACCCTTTCATACCAGCACCAACAACAACAACAAAAAATACTCATTATTACTTTATTTTACTAAAAGGCCAGATAAAAATAATAAAATACCTTTTAATTTAAAAATAAAAAATAAAATATCCATTATCGTGGATGCTATATATAATGTCCCATGAGATCTCTTGGACCCTAGACTTATTTTTTCTTATTTTTATTTCATTCTTGAAAACCAATCCCTTACAAATTTCTAGTGGGAGTTCCTATAGTACCCAGTTGGACGGTTGAGAGAGCTTCACGGTTAGAAAAAAAATAAAAAATTACATCAGCTTTTAAGATTTATGATCTACCTCAGATTAGACAGAAAAACAAATTAATAGTTTTGGACTTGAATAGCGATCTAGTACAGTGTCCAGTTCCTATCTATAGGTATGGTGTCTATGTGCCACATTTTGATTGATAAATAAACATAATGCACTGCTTGCACGGCTTATTGGATCCTGATTATATTGAATTAGCTGTGGGTAGCATTTAAATAAGTTAGTGTCGAGAATATATAATACCGTAATGTTGGGGAATCGCTCGAAATAGTTGAACAAGTTCGTATAGGGCGCCATAAACACCAACTGCGCCTGGATACTTGGCGGGAAATTGTTTGAGTACCAAATTTTCTAGACCCATGTTGTATTTCTTAACCATCTTGTTCATCTTTTCGTAGCACCGATCGATCCTTGTTCCTGGTAAGTTCATTCTTGCTGGAACACAACCCACTGGTCCCAAGGAAAAGATGGCAATTCGACGCGCACCCACTTTGTAAATCCCATCCATCCACCTCTCAACTTGGCCCAACATTGCTTGCACAAACTGGTCAGGGTCCATTGTTTGGGTGTATATGAAGTAGTTGAAGATATCATTGGATCCCGACTCAAAAAAGAAGAGTGATTGATGGACTAGTTTCTCCACCATTTGGTTTTGCTTCACCAAGTTCTGGAATTTTTGTAGCTGTTCCTGGATTGACATCACTCCCTGTTTGTGTCACACAAGATCAAAGAGTGTTCAGTGAGTAGGACCCACTTTTGAAAGGATTGTAGCTATCACTTGCTCCAATGTAAAGCATGGTCTGTGCTATCAAGTTAGGCATGAGATCTAAGTCATTAATCAAATAATTAATTAATCAGTTTGGTGACCGAGAAATGGAATCCCAAAATAGCTTCATTGCATTATTGTATCCTTCCTATTTTGCCTAATTCACAAGTTCCATTGATCTTAGTATGGAATTAGGTTAAGCTAAGGTTAAAGAAGGATTAGTATCAGAATAATAGTCTAGTGATTTTAAAATTGACATCGATTCACACTTTGTTGATGTGGAGGTCCTCACAAAACCATAAATAATTTTCATCAAGATGCGAGTGAAAAGCATCTATGGTTCCATGCACATCTCCATGTCAACAAAGTGTGAATCGATATCAATTTTAATGTCACTCAAGAATGATTCTTATTATTATCTTTTCTATTAGTAATTGGAGCTCTAAGGCACCCCACCCTTCCATTAAAAAAAGAACTAAGCTACAAACAAGTAAAATCACTAATCAAATCATCAAGCAATATGAAAATAAGATCTTGCGGCAAGAGGAGAAGATTTAGAGCCATAATCTTCTGATGCGCAATGCCTTGTCTAGCCAAAATATCCGTTGCCTTATTCGTTGCCAAGAGAATTCAAATCTTCACGTACTTTATCTTTGCGTCATCTTTGTTGGGACTTATCCTAAAAAACATTCTTTAACATCCTTGTTATTTCTTTACCAATACACCCCTATTTAGCAATGATTAAGGATGATAAGCCATTTTTATTTTTATTTTTTGGCCACTAAGTGAGATGCCCAAGATCAAAGGAACTTGGGGAAGAATAGACAAGGAATCTACGAAATCACGAAGGAAAAGCTTGATGAGACTTATCTACTCAAATAAGTATGATACAGGGGGATTTGTAGACTTTATTATTTCTATGGGGCTACCTATGGGGAATCATATATGAATCTTCTCTATCAAACATTAGCCGAAATCATTCCAAATATCATTGTCTTGTGAATCACCTGAATACCCAAAACTCTTACCTTATCTCCAAGTATGATAGTTGCAGAACAAAAAGCCACGCAAATAATAGCTCGATCAAGGCCTTTCAAATATAAATTTCTTAGAAAGGTAGCTTCTTCTATTGCCGAAAAATTTCTTGCCTTGGTTAATACCAAATTTATTTAAAACTTTTATCCATAACCAATAATTAGAGAAACTGTAGGAGATTTTTCTGATCTCCCACTCCTCAAGATCTATGTTGTAATTAATGATTTACATTGGTCGTCTTCTCCGATGATCCTTCTTTTTTCGATCATCTTCTCTGTTAATCTTCACCAAAAAGCCTCTGGCGATCAAGTAAGTACTTGATAAAATGCCGAGAAAAGTGAAGAAGAAAATTAGGGCTAGTGTATTCTTGTGTGGTTTTGCCTTGGGGCTTGAGTGTGAGAAGTATCCCTATTTATAGAGTAATCTTATTTTAATGGAGCAATAAACTCATTTCCAACCACTCTCCATGTTACCTTGCATTTTTTTCTTTAAAGACCTATGATGCATTAATGATCTTAAAGACCATCTTCTCATGGTTCTTCTAACTTAGAAGAGTGGTTATTATTGTGTAACTGCTTCAACTTGATGATTGTTCAGTTTTCTAAGTTGACTCAATGAATTATGTATCAATAATTCCTTCAGATGTGATTTATGTCGGGTTCTTAGTGGTTAGTATAGTAGTAGCACCTCATTTATCCTATTGCTACTTGAGTAGCATAATTATGTTGTGACTTGGGTAGTTTATTTGTTTTCTACTTGGGTAGCATAATAGCAATACCTTGGTTATCGTGTTCATACTCAAGTAGCATGACTTGACATGGTGATTGAATTGGTAGTAGCACCTTTTGCGATGCATTGCTACTTGGGTAGCTTGATATAATTTAATATGTCACTCTTTGTGTGAATAACTAATAAAAATTCCATGTTGAGATAGCTTAGCGGTAATAAAAGAAGAATGTTGAGATAGCTTAGTTCAAGGGAGGGAGAAGAAGAAGATTGTGAAACCCAATAAGCCAAGCCATATATATCGAAGAGGAGGAGGGGTGTTGGCTATTGCAGGGGGTTGAACCACTTATCAAGGAGATAGGTGGTTTAACTGCTTCAAGTACGCCAAACCACCTATCTTGAATAAGAAGATGGTCGGCTACTTCAAAGGGGCCGATCCTCTTATATTAGAAAGGGAGTGGGTCGTCTACTTCAAAGTGTCTGAGTATGAGAGGAAGAAGAAGATGATATGAACATTGGGTTAAGCCTCCTATCTTTGGGATGGGGAGCGGTCAACTACTTCGAATGGGCCAAGCCACCTATCTCTTAGATAGGAAAGTCATCTGCTTCAAAGGGTTTGAACCTCTTAATACTTGGATAGGGAGTCGACTCCTTCTTCTTTAGATGGGTTTGGTTTGGATCGACCTAAATTGGGTTGTTTTTGGGTCACAGATCTTCTTAGGATCTCAAAGTAATTTTCTCCAACTATAGGATTACTTTGTTAATCCTGATGATTGTTAAATTTGGTTGTAGAATGTCCCTTATTAAGACCTTGGATCTTATGAGACCCAAGGTTGTAAAAATAACTCTCATTTTTGAAGGTTGTTTCCACGCAACTCTTTTGAGACGAAGTTTGAATTGTTGAACATAGACTTCTCGTCAACTTCTTTAGTTGGGAGTTTCCCCCATGTAACTCGATTAATATAGTGCATCGATTCTTAGTTGTAGTCTTAGCATTATGCTGACTCTTAGAGTAGGAGGTGCTCCCATACATCTTGGTTAAGAGTGGAAGTCGAATTCTTGATCGTAGACTTGATGTCATATTGTCCCTTTGGGTTAGGAGTTGGCTCCATGCAAATCAGTTAGTTAGAGCGAAAGTTCTAAATCATAGACATGTAATTGTGTTGACTCTTCAAGTTGAGGGTTGCCGTCGCACAACTTGATTGACTTAGAACAAAAGGTCTTAGTCATGGACTTGTCATCATGTTGACTCTACAAGTTGAGGGCTTCCCCTACATAACTTGGTTGATTTAGGGCGAAATCTCTTAGTCGTAGACTCGTTGTCATTTCAACTCTTCAAGTTACGGGGTGCCCCCACACAACTCTATTGATTTAAAACAATAGCTCTTGGTTGTAAACTCGTCATTGTGTAGCCTCTATGAGTTGGAAATCGATTCATGGAACTCGGTTGATTTATTGTAAGAGCTCTTAATCCTAGACTCGTCGACGTGTTGACTCTTTGAGTTGGGAATCAATTCATGCAACTCAATTTGTTTAAAATAAGAGCTCTAAGTTGTAGGTTTGTCGCCATGCTGACTCTTCAAGTTGAGAAAAATATCACGTAACTTGGTTCAGAACGTTGGTCGTAGACTTAATGTCACAACGATTCTTTAAATTAGGAATTGATTCTACACAACTCATTTTAGAGCATGGGCTCTTTAGTTTTAATTTGTATGCTTGATGATGCATCAATCCTTTGAGTCGGGAGTCAACTCACGCAACTCGTCTTAGAGCATGGTCTTTTTAATTTGGAGTTAGTTTTTAGTTGCAAACTTGATGTCCTGTCGAACATTCGAGTTGGGAGTTGGCTCATGCAACTAGACTTAGAGCATGAGCTCCTTAGAACTTAGGTTTGGCATTTAAAGCTTGGACTCTTGATGTTGAGCGAGGGCTCTTATGTTTGAAGTTTGGTTTTCGTAGACTTTCTTGATATGTTGGACAACCACCAATGAGTCACTATAGACCGCTAATTTGGCAATTTTCATATGTGAAACCATCTCTAACCCCCAAGACAATGGCCTCATATTCTATCTAGTTGTTGGAGTTCTTGAATCTAAAATGGACTACTTTCTCTAGCTTGAGAGTCTTTGGGGTAGTTATTATTATTATCCCTACCCCCAAACCTTTGTAGTTGTAAGATCAAACCAGTAGGAGTCTTCCACTAAGTCTTAGAAGACTGGTTCTGGTGTTGTTTCTCCTCTTGCCGAGTTGAAACATTTGTGGGAAGGTCTATCACTACTTGTCCATTCATTGAGGTTCATGGGTAGCTTAGTTGTGTTTCTACTTGCAATTTATCTCCAAATATTGATTTGAAGTGAATATGTGGCTACCTAAAAGTTTATTAAGTTTCTAGAAGACTTCCTTTTTAATGAAGCATTGTAACAATGTCTAGTTGTCGCTTAGTCTCCTCTGATTTCCTAGACATAATTAGGAGCCAACAAACATATTAACTAGAAATAAGATGTGGGGATGACTCTAATCTTGTGAATCTAGGTTCAGCTTAAGATGACATTGTAAGGAGAAGGAGTGTCGATTATGATGAACTTCGTTAAAACTGTTATGGGTCCTACTTGTAAGGAAATCTCTCTTATAGTTTGTAACTCCATTAAACTAGACAAAAAGAGATCCATTTGGCTCTATCGAACCTTCATTAATATTATCCTCTTAAAAGCTTTAATAAAGGCGACGTTGGTTGAGGTCATTGAGTCAACTAGTATTATATAGATATTGAGTTTTCGATTGGAAGTGTGAGGACGAGAGCATTTTCATAAGGTTTATAAACTCTTTCCAAGTCTCACTAGGAGAAGAGGATGGCTAATTATTCATCTTTTGACAATAGCCAAGTTCACTATGGTTGAGGTCAAATCTGAAAGACCTCTCTATTTGAACTACTTTTCGAATCAAGTTCCTCCTTCCAAGATATTTTATGTAGTTTTCTATTGAACTACTCCTTCGTGAACCACATTGATTATATTTATTCTCTAGTTATGTTGTCCTTGCCTTTTTGGAGATGGTGGTGGGAGTTATTGTTACTGATGATTGGCTTGAGCTTTCTTCGACCGAGCTACGAACTCTTACAAATATCCCCATTCTATCAAATTATGAATTATGTTCATTAAGGACCTACAATTAAAAGTATGATTCCCATGATCCTTTTGGAAGGTGATTCTTCTTATCTCATCTCTAGTAAAGGGATCTGAGTGTAGTTTCCTTAGCCATTTGAAGAATTGTTCGTTTTGGATATGTTGTCGTAAGAATTCCGTTAAACTATTGAGAGAAATATAAATTCAAGATCGTTTTTGTCTCAACCTCTTATAATCCCTAATTCTTCCCTTATCTTTTTATAATTCTCTTCTAAAACTATTGAGGTAGTTTCTCTGTAGTCTAAAGGATGGTGACAGGAGTTTGACAAGTACTCAGCTTGTCTTCCTACAGTTTGATGCACTTTCCTGCCTTTAATAGGATGTCATCCATCTTTTCTGGATTATTTTTCACCAGAAACTCATAAAGTTTCAAGTTGCTAGATAGTCTTTTGTTATAAGTGATGCTACTGGTGAGATTGTCATGATTATCGATCTAAAAGAGCTCTATTTGAACTGATGAGTATATTCCCTTATAGTCTCTCTAGTTTTCTTCTTGATGTTGAATAACAAGTCAATACCCTTTTGTTGGCATTTGCTTCCAATAAATTATGCCAGAAAACTCATGTAGAGATTAGAGAAGGGATCTATCAACTTAGGAGTTATTTGGTGAAACCAAGTACGTACTGCATCATGTAAGCGTCAAGGGAATTCTTGACAAAGAACTTATTTTCCCTCCTCTAGAGCCATGTCTTGTTTGTAGTGGCAAAGGTGTTCCATTGGATCGATCAATCCATTATAAAGATTGAATATTGAGATGGAATACTTCCTTGGCATATCCTTCATCATCAGCGGAATAATAAAGGTAGACTCTTTAAAATCTTTGATTGCCAACCAAGCAAGTAGCTCCATTGACTCCCCCTCGCTGCATGCCATCAAGGCGTTGAATTCCTCTTTTTTGCTTCAACATTGAGTCAAGTTCAACCCAGTTGACGAACTCGTTGTTGTTTTGGTTTGCTTCTAATTGTTTTATCTCTTGTCGATTTGTTGTTTTTTATTTTACTTCACCCAATTGGTTGACATTTGGGATTTTTTGTCGCCATGACCTCTTTTATATTGGAGTACATTCCTATAAGGGACATTGTTCTTCATTCTAAGTTTCTATTTTTTTTTTTTGCATTCTAGTACATTAGTTGCTCCTTGAAGATATTCAGGCCCCAAAAAATTAAGTCAAGTTCATAGACTTTCATTTTCTTGACATAGAGTATTCATGACGTCTTGTTGTTCTTGTATTTGCCTTTGCACGGAGTTGTTCTTGCAATGCTTGGAGAAAATCTGCTTGGGATGGAGGTTAATTGAAGGTATTGGCAATGTCTTAAGGAAATATGAAAGAGAATAAGGTGAAGAGAAATATAAAAGGGTTTTGATTGAGGGAGGGAATGATGAAGGCTTTTGATCAATGGGATCTTGGGGTTTGTTATATCGATATCTCATGGGCGGTGCCAAAAAATGTAGGAGATTTTCCAAGTCTCCAACCCCAAATATCTATGTTGTAATTAATGTTTTACTTTGGTCATCTTCTCCGATGATTTTTCCTTTTTCGATTACTTTTCCATCAATCTTCACTTGGAAAGACATCGGTGTGATATGGACCAAAGAAACTTTGACGATCAAGTTAGTACTTGATAAAATGCAGAGAAAGAAAATGAGAAAATTAGAGCTAGTGTATTCTTGTGTGGGTTTTGCCTTGGGACTTGAGTAAGAGAAGTATCTCTATTTATATAGTAAACTCATTAAGATGGGATATTAAACATAATTGTAACCACTTCCCATGTTGCCTAGCCTTTTTGTCTTTGAAGGCCATGAGGCGTTGATGATCTTAAAGACAAACTCCTCATGGTTATTATAACTTACATGAGGAGTGGCCATTATTGTGTAATTGATCCAACTCGACGATTATTTGGTTTTTTGAGTTGACTGAGTCCAGTTATGCATCTGTAATTCTTTTAGATGTGATTTATGTTTGGCTCTTAGTGGTTAGTGTAGTAGTAGAACCTTCGTTACCGTGTTGCTACTTGAGTAGTGTAATTACGCAGCTACTTGGGTAACCTATTTGTGTTGCTTGATCAATCCTTAAAACACTAAATTTAATACATTTTATCTCGACACTTATTAGAATATTAGCCTTATTTGTACTGTAATTAGAAAATAATCTTGCAATTGCCTTATGTCATCACTTTACATGTTCTATCATATTAAATTTGCATACTGACATAAATAATTATTTAATTTGAAAAAATATGATAATCATGTTTACGATTGTGAGGGCCCAAAATCAGAAAATCAAATATGAACACAATTGAGAAATTCAAGCACATCAGAGCAATCAGGGTGATATCAGAAGTCTGTGGACCAAAACTCAATCATTTCCAAGTTAATTCAACCACGGCATGGTGGATCCCAATCGCACGATAGTAAAAGGGTGATCAATTAGGTTGATATTCATGGCCATGCTTCACACAAAAGGTTGGTCTGATTGTTGATGTTCACACGTAGCAAATGAATCTAGAAGCCAATAATTGTCTACAAATAAGACCCTAGGCCGTTTTTAATATTTCCTTCTCCTTTATCCTCTTTAGGTCTTCTTCTCCAATTATATTAGATTCTATTTTCTTATTTTCTCTATAAATTCCATAATTGTGAAAGAAGAGAGAGTTTGTGTATCAATTTGATTCATTAATGGAAGAACTTCATTTTTATTATTTATCATGTTCTTGTAATGATCATAGGGGTTGGTATCGCTTTATTGGAAAAGTGGAAAAGTGGAAAAGCTTATAACAAGTTTACTTTTATGTTTTAGTTAACATCTTTTCCTCTTCTTTGTGTTTATTGCTTAATAGGTTATCTTCAACGATCATCCAACTCTAATGGATCAAATCCTTAAATGAATCCTTGTGCCATTTATAGTAGACTTAGATAGACCATAATTAGATAAGATTCAAGATGGCTTATGCTTAAACAAGATATTGGGTGGTAGGGATTCACACCTTATAAGTGAAGGAATTCTTACTTTAAAGATCCCATTTACTGGTTTTAAATTTAAATCTTCCAACCCAAGAGACATTAACATGTGCTTGGGTTTAGTTTTCAAAGAGGTTTTGCATTTGATTAGAATGTAATTGTTGCTACTCTAGGTGGACCCTTATCTTTAATGGTTTTTTATTTCTTTTTTTAGTTTCTAATATAAATTTCAAGCACTTTAGTTTATCTTTTTATTTTTTGTTCAAAACAGTCAAACCAAATAGTTTTTAATTTTTATTCGAATACATTTTCGTTTGAATTAGATTTTTGCCCTTATCCGTATGGTTTGACCCTTACTTTCCTTTTGAGTAAAATAGATTTTACTTGTTCTAAAGGAGCCTTACAACATCAACATATATTCAAGCATATAAACAAGGAACATTTCTACTTGGGTAAAATAGTAACAATATCTTGTGTAAAGGGAAATAACCGTGCAGTTATCCTAGACCATACATGTATCCAAATCGGTTGAGTGGTACTAGGCATATATCAGCTTACGAGCATACCTAGTGGAAGGGCAAGTCAAGGTACAGAGAACCAGGTCTGGCTAGAAGGGTAGTACAACATTGATAGAGACTTGGTCTGCCAAGTAGGGCAAACTTGGTCTAAGAATACCCGTAATCCTGATACGCATACGTCAAGCCTAGATATGTCAGAGGAGATCTCCCCACTATAGTATATCCAATCTAGAAGATCTCCATTCTGTTGAGGATCCAAGGAATCAGGGGATTGTCCAAGATCATCTCCCGTGAGAAGAGGAAACCCTAATTCGAAGGAAGGATCTATAAATAGCACGATTAGCACGGAAGAAATGATCTTTTGGCGGATTGGAGGTCTAACCACTTTATGAGATTATTCCTCTACTTCTCTAACATGAACGTCGAAGAGTTTTTGGCAGGTACCACATCGGCACTAACGGGGAGGAGGAATGAGTGACTCCGGATACATGAGGCAATGTCCATCAGCATCGCTTACCAGAATTTGACCACACAAATCTGACACCATCTGTGGGAAACCAATAACATATTGATTTCAGTCGAAACAATGGTGAGATCCACTAGAACCATAGAAGTCAATGCACCCCCACCTATGGCACCAATCGTAGATGCTCAACTCTTGGCAATGTTAAAAGCCATGAGGAAGCAGTAGGAAGAAATGTAGAAGAAGATGGATGACTTTGCCGAATAGAATAAGAACCTGAGTTAGCGCCTTGAGAACCAACAGCCAGCTAGGCAAGATCTCCCACCGAGAGATCCTCAACCTTCTGTTGGAGATGATCACATTTCAAATACTGAAGGACGTTTTCAATTGTTGATCCCAATGTGAGAAGAAAAGACAGAAGTTGCCACAGCAACTACTCGGGCAGAGCCCACAATGGGTCTGACTCGAGAGAGGATCAAAGAGATGATCTAGAAAGATAATGAGATGATGAAGAATGCAAATAATGGCACAGTGGCAGCGCAAATTGTCAGGGGAATTCAGAAATCCCCCTTTACAGTAGAGATCTTGATAGGAGAAATTCCAAAGAAGTTTATGCCGTCACATTTCACTCCTTATTCTGGGACGAAAGATCCAGTTGAGCATCTATTCCACTTTCAACAAATGCTTGCTCTATGGGAAGGGATTAAGGGTTTGATGTGCAAGTTGTTCCCTTTTAGCCTGTAGGAAAATGTATTAACTTGGTTCCACAAGTTGCCATGTGGATCAGTAACTTCATTTGATGAGCTCTGTACAGCTTTTACAACATAGTACATTGGCAATAGTAAGAGTGGCGAAAACGTGGATGCTTTGCTCAACATGAGAATGCAATCTGGGAAAAGTTTTAGAGATTTTATGAAGAAATTCAGGAAAGAGGCAATGTTCCTAGAGAGTTGTGATGAAAGAACGACCGTAGTGGCATTCAAAAACTCTTTGCCATCTGGCTCAGGGTTGTATAGGTCTTTTATGAAAAAGAGACCAGAAACATTAAGTAAGTTGTTTGAAAAAATAGAAAAATACATTAGATTGGAAGATGATCCCTGAAATTTGGTCAGAAAGAGCAAAGTAATATACATTGTGGAGAAGCCCAACAAGCAGCATCAGCTATAACAGTAGAGTAGGAAGAGACCGCTCGAATAAGACAATGAGCAAAGAAGAAAGGGGATATATTTTTCTATGCCCCTAGCGAGATTTTACCTCTCATCGTGAATAAGCCTTATTTTTAGTGGTCAGTGCCACTTCCACGAGATCAGATAAATCGAGATGAGCAATACTACAAGTATCACAAGGTGCGGGCCCATACCACTAATAGGTGCCAGGCCTTAAAAAGGTTTCTGCAGAGGTTAGCAGAACAGGACAGACTAGGGGACTTGCCTAGAAGATAAAGAGAGAATCCACCCTGAAACAGGAATCAGAGGCCTGATCAGCCACCTGTTGAAGGGCAGGATGAAAGGGTAGTAGTTATACATGTTGTTCTTAAGTAGGAGAGTAGAAGGTTAAACCTGAATAGGGTTGACGAAAGAACTAAGAGGCGGCGAGCAGAGCACCTTGCTCACGTTTATACAACAAGAAACTGACTCACAAAGTAGAGCCCTACAAAGAGTAGATTGTGGCTTTCACGGATAAAGACTTGGAAGGGGTAGTGAGGCCCCATTATGATGCACTAGTGGTACCCTCCAGGTGGACAGTTTTACTCTTAAAAGAGTGTTGATTGACAACGACAGCTCAGTCGACATTTTGTACGTTTCGACCTTTCTAAAGATGGGTCTGTTAGTACCATGGGTTGTCAATTTCGAGTTAGTCAAATATTGTCAAGTTGTAACCATTGGAAGTTCTTGTTCAAGATGAATGAAGACACATTGTTATGCAGTACACCAACGACAAATCTTGCGTGTGTCGAAACCAATCAAAGACATGGGTCATCATCGAAACCACTTGCATTTCCATGGAGCTCTAGAACAAGTCGGTATTGGAATATAGTATTCTAAGCTCAATCCAAAGTTAGCTCAATTTTAAGTAAAATTGGGGCTGTCGGCAGGAGTGGAGGTTCTACCGTCAGCCACCGATAGCATAGTCTGGATTTCAGCTTGTTGGTGGCAGAAGCTTATTTCTGTCTTTTCCACCGACAGAATGGTCATCGTTCCCACTGTCATCCATTGACAGAACAAAATGAACTTCAGCATTATCAGTGGTAGAAGCATATTTCTACCAGTTCCACCGATAGAATACTCATCGGTTCCACCGACAGTACACAAAGGTAACATTTCTGACTGTTGAGTTTGGTTGGTGCCACCGACAGAATGAAGGTGTCACCGACAGGAAGCCGTTGAAATTCAATTTCTATAAATTAGAAGCTCTTGGCTTCATTACGGTTGATCAACAACTCCTTATCTAAGCTCAAGCTCATAAGTAAATATCAAGAGGCTGAACAAAGGAAGGAGACTCTTCGGCTGATGTCGAAATCACGTACATCATGCCGATTCATCCAAGTTGATCAAGCTTCACTGCTTTCATCTTCCTTGCAACCACTCATGAACATCTAACCAAGCAAGGAACGATAGACGAAGAAGGAAGTGAAGAACCAAGGACCAACAAACTTATCACATCCTCCATCATTGTGAGTTTGTCCTTGTTTGTTTTTAATTTCAAATACACTGTAATAGTTTTCTTGATTTCTTTCTTCAAATTCAAGTACTTGGTTGAGTCACAGACTCAAATTAAGTAAAAAGAAAAAAGATTTGCTGAGTTTCCGAAGAATAAAACTCAAATATTTCAAGTGGATGTGGTTCACTCGATCTTAAGGTTGTAGAATTAGCCTAGAGAAAATTCTATGTACGGTTTAAGGTGAACCATAAACCTTAGT
The DNA here is from genome assembly GCF_017979445.1 of Akebia trifoliata. Lineage (NCBI taxonomy): Eukaryota > Viridiplantae > Streptophyta > Magnoliopsida > Ranunculales > Lardizabalaceae > Akebia > Akebia trifoliata. Next base: position 11,295,604 of record NC_141383.1, on the reverse strand, counting down.
TTTAATGAACACCAAAGAACCACCGATTGGGTTCTCTTGGGAGTGTATATAAGCAAAATTGATGAACCACTATAAACTGCTTGTCTTGTGTATTTACTTAACTTCCTGAACTTGAATCTGAATGTATGTCATGATTAAACATTGCATGCTTAATCCCTTATTCCATGAAGGACTTGGTGAATGCTCTAATCAGATTCTTCATAATTACCTATATTGCTTGTTGAAAAATTAGTTCAGAAATTGGGTAATGATGAATGGACATATCAAACAAACTTATTGAAAATTCAGCTACATCTAAGTACTCTCACTTAGAAGAATTTTTTATTTGTCCTATTCACCACCCTTTAAGACTAGACACGATCAAAGTCGGTAATTTCAATTGGTATCAGAGCTAGGTCACTCTAGAAAGGCCTAACAACCTTGAGTTGATCCTTAGCTTTGCATCATGTCTAGAGCCGATAAATAGTCTTCGGCTCATCCACCTATGCTCGATGGTATCAAGTGTGCCTTTGGGAAAAACAAATTGATGATATACATCAACTCCCTAAGTAGGGATGTGTGGGACATGATTGAGGAAGGTTGGGAACCTTCTGTTGACATCATCGAGGTAGATGATGTCACCACTTCAGTTTTGAGACCATCAAGAATATGGACAAAACAAGGTAAAATAGACAGTAGCAATAATTTCAAGGCTCTTAACGTTATTGCAAGTGCCATTTCTGATGATGAGTATCAACGGATATGCATGTGTCAGTCGGCCAAGCAAGTGTGAAAAATTCTGAAAGCCGCACATGAAGGCACAAATATAGTCAAAAAGTCTAAACTTCAACTCTTCCACACACAATTTGAAAATATTAAAATTGAGGAAACCGAAACTGTCCAAGAGTTCTATGCAGGCCTAAGTGATATTTGAAACTCTATGTTTTATGTAGGGGAGACTGTCCCTCAGGGTAGGATTTCTGCAAAAATCCTAAGATCCCTACCTAAGAGGTTCACCCTAAGGTTACCTTAATTGAAGAATTCTGAGATGTGGAAACTATGACTGTTGAGGAACTTATGGGTTCACTCACTACCTTTGAACTCCATCTCAAAGGCCCTCCCTCAAAAGGAAAGACTCAAGTCCTGAAGACATCTACTTCGAAGTCCACATCAAAGCGAACATCTCATCTCGGGTCTCAATCCTCTTCCCATGATCATATGAAAATCACCATGAGGAAGATAAGGAGACTGAATCGGATGAAGTAGACTTAGCTTTATTGGCTTCAAGATTTCAAAAGTTCTTCAAAAGAAGAGAACCTGGTAACACCAGTAAATGTAATCATCCGGTAGATAGAGATGTGCCTATAGGTAGACCCTTGTCTAAACTAGGGGAAAATATTGAGTGTTACACATGTGGTAGCCATGGTTACTACTCGAATGTGTGCCCCACTAAACCAAAATCCAAAGGTCCCTCTAGACCTAAGACAAAGGGCACAACCATGGAGGTAAAGCCACGTGGGAGGACTCAGATGAGTCAGAGTGTGAAGGAGAACTAGATTTGTCTTCAGATACTGAAGACCAAAACACCCTTAGGATCCTTATGGCATCCATCACAGTCTGTATTCCAGATGGGGATGAAATTGAAGAGGGACTGGATTCTGAAAGTTAGAATTACCCTCAAGATCCTTCTTCCTCTGATGAGGAAGGAAAAGATGACGATGACGATGAACACAAGATTCAATCAACATTTGACCAATTGTTCATCAATCATGTAAAGCTAACCAAAAAACATGGTCAAGATAAACTCCAAAAGGAATAGTGACATGTCAAATATGCTCAAGTCTGTGAGGAAAAACTCTCCCTAGGGCTTCAATTAGAAGACATGAATATTCAACTTCAACAACCTAGAAGGACAGTCTAGCATGCTCTCTGTATCTGAGACAGCCTTGACTGAGAAGGATAAGATGATAAAAAATCTTCAAATCCTCAAGAACCTTCTTTCAATGGCTAACTCCACAATAACCCATCAAAATCTAGAACTAGCAAACCTTTGCGATGAAAACAAAGTTCTTAACTTTGACATCAATGAGCTGCAAAGACAAAGGACAAGACTTGAGCGTAATTATACTTACGAAAGTTTAGAGCTACAAAAACTTCTAGGAGTTCAAAAATCTTATGGGGACAAAGGAGGTTTAGGCTATGATAGGTACACTTCTACATCACCTCCTTCTCCCACTGTGTTTGTTCATGGGGAATCATCGAATATTATAAAAAACCCCAAGAAATTCATCTCATGCAACTTCTGTGGTGGATTGGGTCACATGAAATTTGAATGCATCGAGTTCAAGACCATCTACCACGCAACCTAGCAAGCCACTACTGAAAAATCCTTATCAGTTGAAAAGAAGCAACATGACACTGGAAAGGTTCCATTTCATAAGAAAGTTGAACACAAAGAGGACTCTCCCAAAGGGAAGGGAATAAAGAACTCACCACCTCCCAAGCAGAACAACAATATTGGGGAACTCTTTAAACAAATTGCTCTCCTGAACCTTAAAGTGAAAGAACTTACTGAATCAAGTAGAGGCAATCAAGGTGCAAGAAGGTTGTCAAAGAAAAAATCTCCTTCAAGATCACCCAAGAAGAGTAGGTCCCCTAAGAAGAACTCACCAATCTAGAAGAACATTGAGTCAAAAAGAAAAACTCGTTCCCCTCCTATATGTAATCTTCAACCCCCCAAGACTACTCTACAATATAAAATAAAAAATAGGGGCAACAAGTGCCTGGTAATTTACACAACTCTCAAGGCTGGAAACTTTTCGCGATGGTATCTTGATAGTGGTTGCTCTCGACACATGATAGGTGATCAAAGTCAATTTAGCCACATGTTGAGTTTGACAGAGGGTCAGTTACCTTTGGTGATGGCAGCACCGCTAAGATTATCAGGTGAGGAATTGTCAGTGGTCCTGGATTGCCCACGGTGGAAATGTGTTGTGCGTTGATGGTTTGAAATATAACCTCCTGAGCATATCCCAAATATGCGATAAAGACCACTAGGTGAGTTTCAATCATGAAGTATGCGAGATCTCTACCCCCAATGGTAAAGTTATTATGAGAGGCCTTCGCACTTCTGATAACTGCTATGTTATCGAAAACACAGGAGAACCCACCGTTGCCTGTGTGAGCAACGTGGCACAAGTTGATGAGGTCTAGTTATGGCACCAATGACTTTGTCATGTTCATTACAAGAACTTGTTTCGACTTGCCTCCAAGGGCTTAGTCAGAGGATTACCCAAGTTGGGTAAACAAACAAGAGATGTTTGTGGGGAGTGCCAAATTGGTAAAAAAATTTGAAGTACTCACAAAAAGACAACTACTCTTGCAACCTCAAAACCCCTAGCTATTTTCATATGGACCTTGTAGGTCCTACTAAAGTACGAAGTCTGGATGGTAAGAGACATTTCTTGGTGTTGATGATTACTCTAGATTCACCTGAGTCACTTTTCTAAGAGAAAAATATGATACTTTTGATGAATTCAAAAAGATTGTTAAGCATATCTAGACAGAAAAGGAATCTGTCGTAGGTAGAATAAGGAGTAATCACAATAGAGAGTTTGACGCTAGCCGATTCACACAATTTTGTGATGAAAATTAAACTCGTCATGAATTCTCAGCTCCTAAGACCCCTCAGCAAAATGGAGTTGCTGAAAGGAAAAATCATATTCTTCAGGAAATGGCCATAGTCATGCTTTACAGTAAAAATCTTCCCAAAAGTCTGTAGGCTGAAGCTGTAAGTACTACCTTTCACATCATCAATCGAGTTTATCTTCGAGCAAGGTTAAACAAAATAGCTTATGAACTATGGAACGGCAAAACTCCCAGTGTCAAGCACTTGAAGGTCTTCGGTAGTAAGTGTTATATCCTAAAAGACCTCGAACACTTGGGCAAATTTGATTCGAAGAGCGACCAAGCAATCTTTTTTGGATATTTTTCAAATAGTACTTTTCAGGTTTTTAATCAGAGGACCTCATCCATCCAAGAATCCATAAATGTGGTGATCGATGATCAACCCATTAAGGACAATGGTCCATCTGACCCCGAGGTTGAGGACGAGGGAGTCTTCCCTACTTTTTTTTTACCTCCTTCAATGTCTCAGGTTCCGGAAACATTATCTATTATCAAGGATCATCCCGCTAGTGAAATTTTTGGAGATCCTAATACCGGTGTAAAAACCCGATGACAACTTGAGACATTGAATAGTCATCTTTGCTCCACATCTAAAATGGAGTCCAAAAATATTGATGAAGCCCTCAAGGATGACTACTGGTTTCAAGCCATGCAAGAGGAACTTCTTCAATTTACTCGGAATCAGGTATGGTATCTTGTACCAAGACCAGCTGATAAAAATGTCATCAGAACAAAATGGATTTATAAGAACAAATCCGATAAATTGGGCAATGTTGTCCAAAATAAAGCTCATTTGGTTGCCTAGGATTTCTCTCAGATTGAAGGTATTGATTTTGATGAAACTTTCGCCCCAATTGCAAAACTTAAGTCAATTCGGATTCGGATGTCCATTGAATGTTTCATGAAGTTTAAACTTTTTCAAATGGATGTTAAGAGTGTTTTTCTGAATGGTCTACTTGACGAGGAAGTATATGTCAAACAACCAAAAGGATTTGTTGACCCTCAACATCCTCACCAGGTATTCAGATTGAAGAAAGCCCTCTATGGCCTTAAACAAGCCCCCCGTGCTTGGTATGAATGATTGACTTAGTTCCTAATCAAGCATAAGTTTGTTAGGGGGTTTGTTGACAAAACACTGTTTGTTCAAAAGGTTAAGGGTCACACTCTCATTGCTCAAATCTACGTGGACGACATTGTGTTCGAGTCCAGTGATGAAGGGTTGGCTAACAAATTCGCCCTCCTCATGCAATCTGAATTCGAAATGAGCATGGTTGGTGAACTCAAGTTATTTTTATGGTTGTAGGTTCAACAACTTGAGAATGGAATTTTCATATCACAGACTAGGTACACACGAGACTTGGTAGATCACTTTGGTTTAAAGTATGGACACACACATCATACACCTATGAGCACTACTCTCAAGATCTTTAAAAATCAATCAGGAAAGAGTGTGGATCAGCATCTCTACAAGAGAATGATTGGAAGCCTTCTCTATCTTATAACTAGTGGGCCAGACATTTCCTACAGTGTAGGATCCTGTGCCCATTTTCAAGTAGATCCTAAGGAATCTCATCTCATTATTGTTAAGAGAATCATCAGGTACGTAGCAGGTACTACCGAGTATGGCCTTTGGTATCCATTTGACTCCCCGTCAGTCATAACCGGATACTCAGATGTTGATTGGACTGGTAACGTGGATGACAAAAAGTCCACCAGTGGAGGATGTTTTTACATCGGGAACTGTTTAGTTGTTTGGCATAACAAGAAGAAGAGTTTCATCTCTCTCTCCACTGTTGAGGCTGAATACATTGCGGCTGGAAGCTACTGTGCTCAACTTCTGTGGATGAAGCAGATGCTGTCGGACTATGGGATAGCTCAAGATATGATGTGCCTATTCTGCGATAACACGAGAGCCATCAATATCTCCAAAAATCCCATCCAGCATTCTTGAACGAAATATATTGACATCCGGTATCACTTCATTCATGAACTTGTTGAAGAGCACACTATTAGGTTGGAATATGTTCCCATTGAGAGTCAACTTGCTAACATTCTCACCAAACCATTGGATTCCATAAGGTTCAATCACCTTAGGAAATCTATTGGAGTTTGCTCACTGTGAGCAGATCTGTTATGAGAAATGAGTTGAGTGCCTGTGTGCACTTGGGAAGCAAGGTTCCTTCCCAAACCCTTTTGGCCAAGAACATTATATGAAATTATTGGTATACTTGAAGAAGTCTAGCCTCTTTATTGGCCAAAACAAAACAAAAAATCTGTCAGTGGCTGAATGGGTCTTCTGTTGATTTTCCTTTTTTAAGTTTTTTTTTTCTCACTTTTCTCCCGCACTCTTTCGAATTCTTCACTGTTCCTCTCCACCTTGACTATTCATTTCCTCCCTTATTTTCTCCCTCCTCTGTGATCTCCATCCTTCGTGTGTGACTTCATCACCATCATGATGATCCATGTCATTCTTCTTTAGATCCTTGCCCTAATTTCCATTCTCTCCGTGATCGCCTTGATGACTCGTTGAAAACAAGCAAGACCTCCGATTGTTAGGCGCAATGTTCACAGCAAACGTGTGTCTACATTCTATGCACGCTCCTCATCTTCTCCCTCTTCAGTCGAAGAAGACGAAGACGACAAAGTAGACGTTGACTTGCCTTCTCCCAAGGGTTCTCGACAGCCTCCATCTCCTGCTTCAGATGTGGGTATTGATGAAGATCAACAAGTGTAAATCCAGCACTTGTAATTTCTTTGTGAGCGGAAAATCATCTATGAACACAGAGTTGAAGCTGCCGTCGTTCACCCCTTTGGCATTCCGGCCTTGCTTCACCAAATGGGTTGGGAGGCTTTGCTAGATTTCGGCGGTGATGTCTTTCCCTCCCGTGGTCGGTGTCTCTATGCCAGTATTGTGGATTCTCGCGACTTCCCACCATCTTTCGATGTGATAGCTTTTGGCATGGCTGATTCAGTTAGCACTCATAGCACTCATATCCTATTCCCAACATTGGGGCTCAACGAAATGCCTATATGGATGCCCTCTGTGGTCGTCGGGATATCTAGTGGGTAAAGGATAATGCCATTCGAGGTACGGATCTCCTCCGAAGGTATAGAATACTTCACAAAATCTTTACTTCCAACCTCTATCCTCGTGCGGGTAATAAAATCGATGTAGCCATACACATGGTCGATACCATGTATGGTGTTGCAATCGGTCAGGCCATGTGTCTTGCTACGTATCTTCTCCATACCATTGTCGGCTTTGCACGATCCGATCGTACTTTAGGGAATCTGCCCTACGGACATCTCATCTCTCAACTGGCAGTATTTTGTGGGCTTCCACCTAATACTAGCCCGGTCATTTATGAAGAGATTTTTGTAGCATCCACACTTTCCAAAATACGAATTGACCTCCCGGATACTCTCGTTCTTGCCCATCCTGCTCGTTGGGCCCCAATTCCACCACCTCTGGTTGAGCCCATTCATCCTCCGGTTGCCCCTTTCAACATTGAGTCTCAGTTCACTGCTCTGAAAGCAGTTCAACGTGATCTGGTGCATGGGCAGACTCGCATGGAGTCTCGAATTAAGAAGATGAATCATTACTTGAAGAGTTTGGTTCGAGCATGCTTTCTTGGGCATGCTCTTTCTGATGACAGTTCGGGCAGCTCTTAGATCCTATAGTTTTTGTTTGGTTGTTAGGTTGTTTGTTTTGTGTTATTAGATATGGTCAGTTTGAGCCTGTACTTCTGGAATTGCATTAGGCGACTTGTGCCTTGATTGATCCATTATGGCTCTTGTATATACCTATTGACTCTTACTGTATGAAATGAATATGTGTTGGTTAGTTCTTCTCATATTCTTCCATCTCTGGTTTCCTGCACACCTATTTGCCTGTTTTGACACTGTTCTCTTCATTTATATATATGTACTGTGTCATTTATATCATGCCCATGCTTAATAGTCATACTATAATTGACATGTTTTTGATTGCTTCCATCATGCATTTCGCTTTGATAGTCATCTTGCATGCATCCATGTTTTGTTACTCTGTTTGCCTCTGCATATGTGCTTGTTAGCTTTGGGTTGATTACACCCTTTGTCAAATACTGACAAAAAGGGGGAGAAGCATCCCACCTGTGAACTACTATTTTTAATGCATAAATATATGTATAGTGCAAGAAGTAAGGAGGAGAAAGCCGACTTCTGCTCAGTCATTGCCTTGGGAAGTGTTTGTAATCATTCAAGAGTTTGTACTGCTTTGTATCTGTATATCTTCTGTAAAGTCTCTTATTTTGGGTTTTGTATGACTTCGATTATTTTTGGGAATGTTTCCCAGATAGTAGGCTAGGATTGGTTTTTGTCTCGTAATTGACAAAGAGGGAGATTGTTAGTACCATGGGTTGTCAATTCCGAGTTAGTCAAATATTGTCAACTTGTAACCACTTGAAGATCTTGTTCAAGATGCATGAAGACACATTGTTACGCAGTGAAGACACATTGTTACGCAGTACACCAACGACAAATCTTGCGTGTGCCAAAACTAATCAAAGACATGGGTCATTATCGAAACCACTTGCATTCCTGTGGAGCTCTAGAAAAAACTGGTATTGGAATATAGTGTTCAAGCTCAATCCATAGTTAGCTCAATTTCAAGTGAATTGGGGCTGTCGGCAGGAGTGGAGGTTCCATCGTCAGCCATTGATAGAATAGTCTGGATTTTAGCTTGTCGATGGCAGAGGCATATTTTTGTCGGTTTCACCGACAGAATGGTTATCGGTTCCACCGATGACAAATTGTCGGTCCCACCGTCATCCACCGATAGAACAAAATGAACTTCAACATTATCAATGGTAGAAGAATGCTTATACCGATTCCACCGACAGACTACTCATTGGTCCTATCGATGAAAATTGAAGTTCCCATCGATGACAATTGAAGTTCCCACCGACAGTGCTACCGACAGTACACAACGAAAACATTTTTCACCGTTGAGTTTGGTCGATGCCATCGACAAGAAGCTGTTGAAATGCAATTTCTATAAATTAGAAGCTCTTGGCTTCATTGTGGTTGATCAACATCTAAGCTCAAGCTCATAAGTAAACATCAAGAAGCTGAACAAAGGAAGGAGACTCTTCGGGTGAAGTCGAAATCACGTACATCATGTTGATTCATCCAAGTTGATCAAGCTTCACTGCCTTCATATTCCTTGCAACCACTCATGAATATCTGACCAAGCAAGGAACGATAGACGAAGAAGGAAGTGAAGAACCAAGGACCAACAAACCTATCACATCCTCCATCATTGTGAGTTTGTCCTTGTTTGTTTTTAATTTCAAAAACACTGTAATAGTTTTCTTGATTTCTTTCTTCAAAATCAAGTACTTGGTTGAGTTGCGGACTCAAGTTAAGTAAAAAGAAAAAAAGGTTTACTGGGTTCCCAAAGAATAAAACTCAAATATTTCAAGTAGATGTGGTTCACTCGATCTTAAGGTTGTAAAATTAGGCTAGAGAAAATTCTATATACGGTTTAAGTTGAACCATAAACCTTAGTTTTAATGAATACCAAAGAACCACTGATTGGATTCTCTTGGGAGTGGACGTAGGCAAAATTGTTGAACCACTATAAATTGCTTGTCTTGTGTATCTATTTAACTTCCTCAACTTTATGTGAATCTGAATGTATGTCATGATTAAACACTACATGCTTAATCCCTTATTCTATGAACGACTTGGTGAATGCTCTAATTAGATTCTACATAATTACCTATATTGCTTATTGAAGAATTAGTTCACAAATTGGGTAATGATGAATGGACATATCAAACGAACTCATTGAAAATTCAGCTACATCTAAGTACTCTCACTTAGAAGAATTTTTTATTTTTCCTATTCACCCCCTTCTAAGACTAGACACGATCAAAGTCAGGAATCCCTTTGATTGGGTTTGATGGGAGAACAAACAAACCATAGGGATAGATAGTCTTGCCCATACAGGCAGGACCAAAAACCTTGATGACTAGATTTATGGTCGTCGAAGCAAGTTCTCCATACAATGTCATTTTGGGAGGTGGTGAACTCATGATATGAGGGCCATTATTTCAATGCACTACCAGGTCTTGAGATTCCCAATGCTGCAAAGGATTTAGGATATACGAGGGGATCAAGTAGCAACACCTGTGTGCATGCTAGATAAAGAGGAGTTCTCCAAAAATAAGGTCCTGTAATAGCAATTACAATGAGGGGAAACTAAGCTTGGAAAATGTCCAAATGGTGGATATAAGGGTAGGTAGGCAGATCGGGGTAGAAGTAGATTTGACATCAGAAGAGCTAAAAAAGCTAACAAACTGCTTGAATTGGAAATGGAATGTTTTTGCCTGGTCCATAGAAGAAATGTCGGGGATCAACCCCGGAGTGATCTGCCACCATTTGAATGTGGAGTCAACTGTCAAGCTAGTGAAATAAAAACCAAGGAGACTAATACCTTGGTTGAGGGAAACAATAAGTAAAGAGGTGAGCAAGCTAATATGAGTAGGCTTTATCAGGGAAGTGCAGTTCCTTGATTGAATAGAAAATATTGTGGTAGTACTAAAGAATAATGGTAAAGTTAAAGTTTGTATTGACTTTACAAATCTAAGTAAGGCTTGCCCTTAGGATAATTTTCCTATGCCGAGGATGGACTAGCTGGTAGATACGACTTCAGGTCACGAAAGGTTGTCCTTCATGCATGGCTATTCAAGCTACAACCATTTATAACTTAACCCAGTAGACCAAGAAATGATAGTATTTATTACCGAGTAAGGGCTTTACTACTACAAAGTTATGCCCTTCGAGGTGAATAACGCAAGAGCAATTTATCAGACGTTGGTAACAAAGCTCTTCAAAGATCTGTTAGGGAAAACCATGGAGGTCTATATTCATGACCTATTGGTAAAGAGCAGGAAGAAGAAAGATCACGTCGCTTATCTAGAAGAGGTCTTTTCACGAGTGAGAAAGATTAAGATGAAGTTGAACCCGAAGAAGTGCACTTTTGCATTAACTTCGGGGTAGTTCTCGGGCTACCTGATTACGAAAAAGTGGTATAGAAGCCAACCCGAACCAGATCAAAGCATTACTAGAGATGTCCTCCCCAAAAATGCAGAAATAAGTCCAGAAATTGGTAGGAAGGGTTGCGGCACTTAACAAATTTATATCCAGATTTTCAGAAAAATGCAGGCCTTTGTACCAGCTACTGCAGAAAAATACTAAGTTCAAGTAGACAAAGGAATGTGAGCGAGCCTTCATAGAGCTGAAGAAGTATCTAAGCCATCCACTGATATTTTTCCAAACCAGAAGTTAGAGAGGAGCTTGGTTTGTACTTAGTGATTTTCGAATACGCGCTCAATTCAGTCTTGGTTAAAGTAAGGACAGTAGCAGAGCAACCCATTTACTTCTTAAACAAGACTTTCACCGATATAGAAACACGGTATTTTAGAATTGAAAAAATGGGACTAGCTTTAGTCTACACAATTTTACATTTGAGACTGTACTTCTAGGCATATTGAGTGCAAATAATCACAGAGTACCACTTGAAGTCTGTCTTAGGAAAGATGGAGGGATCAGGCAAAATGGTAAAGTAAGTTGTATAGCAAGTAGAATTTAGGCATGAATATAAGCCCATATTTCCTCTAAAAGGCTAAGTAGTAACAGATTTCTTGGCAGACTTTCAAGTAGAGGAAATAACATATTTATTGGTAGAAGACTTGGAATATGCAAAAGAAGGACAAGAAGTAAAACAACCATCCAGGTTGGAGATTCTACGTTGATGGGTCTTCAAACCTGGAGGAATCAGAAATAGGAGTGGTGCTGATCACTCCTGATGGTTCCAAGATAGAAAAAATAGTCAGATTGAGATTCAGAGCATCGAACAATGAAGTAGAATATGAGGCAATGCTACTTGATGAATGTCTCGAAACACTGAATTATACGCACATTTCCTGGATATTTATCTTGATTTTTGTCCTTATTTCTCCGTATTAAGTAATAATCATGATAAGTCTCGAAACATCATGTTACATGTTAATTAGGCTTAATTATACATAAATAAATTTATTTACTAGATAAATCTAATTACGTATGTTTCTTGTGCAGAAAATCAATATTTTGGAATCAAAATCTCAAGATAAAAGCATTTGGGCTGCTTTGGAATGTCCTAATCCTTAACTCATGTTCTAATCTTTTATCTTTTTGTGCAAAGAAAAGTGGAGGCTACTTTTGGACTCTTCTACACATATTTGTCTCTATAAATAGAGCTTCAATGTCTAGAGAAAGCTTCCCTCTTGGTTCTCTTATCTAAGACTCTTTTAATCTAAGACTTTTAGTCTCTTCTCTTATATTTGTATTTTTATCTTCTAGTTATTTTCTTTTTGACTAAATAGTCTTGTAAGAAGTAGAAGAACAAGAATTTGTAAATTTTTCCAAAAAATGAAGAAAAGTTCTTTCATCTCTTATCTTTCCTCTCTTGCAATGACATTAGACTAAGCTCCCCTCCATTGGGGAGTGAAAAAGCCTAGAGCAAGTTCTTGTGTTGTTTTTAGTTTCATGCCTTTCTTTTATCTAAAATGCTTATGTGTTCTCTTTAAGATTTTTTACACTTTTTATTCTTAATATAGATATTTTATACTTAGATTAGATTAAGATAAAGTATGCTTAAACTAGATAATTGGTAATAGAAAGTTTAAGGAATTCTACTCTGTTTATGAACTCATTTGATTTCATTTACTAAACTTTCTGATCTAAAGAGCTAACACCAAGCCCTTACAATTGAGTTATAAAAAGGCTAGAGACTAAAAATTGCTCATCAACATATTCTAGGTAGATCCACCTCCAATAATACTTTAATTTCATAAGTTTACTTGCTTTTAACTTCAGTTACTTTAGTTAATTTTCTAACAACTTTAAATCTTCTTGAGAAGTTCCAAAATACAAAGAAAAATAGTTTTAATTCCTTTTGGTTAATTTGAATTTTATCCTCTTAGCTTAACTCTACTCCACCTTTCTCTTGGGTTCGATCCCCTACTTACCCCACAAGTAAGGTAAAAGAAAATTAATATTAACTCTGGTGGAAATAACAACGATAGTCCCACCAGAATTTTGACGTCGCTATTGGGGAAAGGTAAATATAGTGGTAAGTTTTGATTTAAAATCCATTTCTTTCATTTTATTTTGTTTTATTTTTTCTTTTGATTTTTTCTGTAAGTTCAAGTGTTCTTGAGGGTTTAAGAGAGAAAAAAGAAGAAAGAAGAAAAAAATTGAAAGAAAAAAGAAGTCATTCCTGTTTTTTTACCCTAGATTGCAGAACTTAAACTGAATATAATTTTCTATTCCAATCTCCGATTAACTACTTTAATATATCGATTTGGAGTAGAACAAAATTCTCTACAAAATGTGACATAGTCACCAAGATTTTGATTAGTCAGAATCTATTTTTGAATCCGTTTACTATCATTTCTACTAACATTTCTGTTCTACTCCTTGTAGGTGTATATTTTTTTTTCTTTTCTTTCAATTTCCTTTAATCTTTACTTAGGTTTATTTTTCTATTTTATAAACTCTTGTATAGGATTCGTTGTAATTTTTTTTAATTATCCAAGAAGGCTGGGATTGTAATAAGCTAAGGAAGGACAACGAGTAGACAATACCGTCACGGCTCCTTAAGTTTGCACACCAAAATTGGAATTGATGGCCCAAGTAGACTTAAACCGTCTTCACCCCGTCTAGCACTGGAGGTAATCCTAAAAGATCCATGCCTCTCTATGCTAGTGGGTTACTCTTTGCCTTTGTGTGTTATATTTCCAATTTGCACGCACGTAGAATAGTTAATTAAGTTGTAAAGAACGCTCCTCTCCTAGGGATGACATGATAAGATAAGGAATAGAAGTCATTACCAATTCCTTACTGTAATTAGGATAATCAACTCACTAGTCATCCAATCAAATTAAATAAAATTAATTAAACTTGACTATAAGGCCCATGAGCTTAATAAGAAAATTTTCACTTCAAGTTGTACCAATTCCGCTTCTTAGTCATCTTTTATATCTAGTAAGATCTTGCCCTTTGAAGGGATAGACTCAGTTTAATTAAAGAAAGGAAGGTGATTTAAGAGTGTCATTGCTTATGCATTGTGCGCCACCTCCAATCTAGAGATGCAAATGATTCAAAATTGACTTCATAGAACCGAGTTGGAAGTCTAGTTGTGCTATTTCTACCTAATTAGGAGCTGTCTAGCTTTAGGCAACCTATCTAGGTCCAGTCTTTTATTTTCGTGATTGTTTGATCGATTGTGTGATTTGCATGTTTGGTAGACGTTCACAGAGCAACGTATTAGAACCATTTGATTCTAAGATCGAACGTACTATTAGTAGGATATGCAAAATACCATCAATAGTTATGATGGACAATCGAAAGCGAACTCTTAATGAGTTCTTCGCTCTAGCTTCTGCATCTCCTCTTACATGCATAATGTTACCATTAAATAATTCACTTCAGTTTGAAATTAGGGCTGGCACCATCACTATGCTCCCTAAGTTCCACAGTTTAGAGCGTGAATAACCTTACACCCACCTTAATCGATTCTTGACTATATGTCAAAGTTTTAGAAATAAGAATCTAAATGAAGAGAGTATCAAACTTATTTTGTTCCCGTTATCCTTGGAAAACCACGCAGCTGCATGGTTGAGCTCTCTAGCACCCAATTCTATAGCCACTTGAGAGGTTCTATCCAAGAAATTTATGGTCAAATTCTACCCCGTGGTCAAAATTGAGAAAATGAAAGACTCCATTAGAAATTTTAGAGCCCGTCCTAATAATGAATTTTTCCAAACTTGGGAAAGATTCAATTATTAATTGGTCAAGTACCCACACCATGACATTGACAAAGCACAGTTGGTGTAAAGTTTTTATAGAGGATTAACAATGAATCAACGTACCATAGTCGAGTCAATGCATAAGGGTCAGTTCATGAACCAGACTCCCAACCGAGTGTACGATTTCTTTGTAGAGTTAGCCGAGAGTACTCAAAATTGGAGTACTAACTAAGGAGAGTTTGATAGAGATGATCCAATTAGGAAGACAGGCATGTATGAGATGAAGGCATACCCTGATCTCAAAAATATTATGTCTAGTCTAGTGAGTGGGATGAACAGTCTCACGAAAAAGTTAGATGCCTTTACCATCTCAGCATCCAAATCTCACATAAATTCTCGTACAGTTTTGCAAGTGACTGTCGAACCGAGTTTTTTGTGCATCATATGCGACGGTAATGACCATTTGGTCGAGTGTTGTCCCAACTTACCTCAAATCAAAGTTGAACAAGCAAATACGATTAATGACTTAGTACTTTTAGGAAGCCAACTCCGAACTCTTTTAGTCAAACATATCACCCAGATACTAGGTTCCATCCTAATTTCTCGTATAGGCAAAACGAACTTATTTAATTTAAGTGGTCCGTTAGGTTACAATTGGAGTTTTCCTGGCAATCTGATTCTTTCACAAACCAAGTCATTGTTCCTCAAGTTCTTTATCAATCCCAACAATCTACAGATTGTGGACTCATCATATCAGATCTCATGAGCAATTACCAGCAGCCTACCCAACAACAGTCGTCCTTAGAATCTATGATTGCCAAGTTAATGAAGCAAGAACAACAGTTCATCCAAACTCAATAGCAACCCCATCAAAATCAAATTCAGATTAACCAGGCCACTACGCAATCCATAGCTAAGATGGAAGTTCAATTGGGGCAGTTAGCTCTCTCCTTATGTGGGAGAGATAAAGGTCAATTTCCTAGTCAAACTATCCCTAATCCTAGAGGTCAACCTTCGATTCCAAACGGATCGAAGGGTCAATACGAAGTAAGAAGCTATTCTAGAGCTCCATAAGACTCAGTCCAAGCTATCCACACCTTGTGTTCGGGAAAGAAGGTGGACAACAAGGTCTAACCTATTGACAAGGGAGAAAAAATCCTAGAGAAGGACAAAGATCAAAAAGATGTAATAAAATCTCCAAAAGAGAAGAAGAAAGATTTGAAAAATCCTCTCATCATTTTGTCAATTCCAAAGTTTTATTTTCCCATTGCCTTAGAGACCCCAAAAAGGGTAAGCAGTTTGAAGGTTTCTTAGAAGTCTTCCAAAATGTGCATATCAATATCCCATTCTTAGATGTCATTAAGTAGATACCTTCTTATGTGAAATTCTTAAAGGATTTGACTACAACTAAAAGGAAAACACATTAACTCGGGAAGCCATCATGGCAGCCCAAGCTTCGTCATTCATCTAACAAACGATTGCACCAAAATTTAAGGATCCTGGATGTCCAATAATTTCCATTCACATTGAAAATCAAGTGGTCAAGAAATGATTTTTAGACATAGGGGCTAATGTGAACGTTTTACCATATTCGATTTATAAACAATTAGGTTTGAGAGTTTTGAAATCCACCAATATCACATTGAGTCTAGCCTATAGGTCCACAAAAATTCCAAAGGGTTTAGTTGAGGATGTGATAGTTAAAGTCAAAGATTTCTACTTTCCTGTTGACTTTGTTGACACAGAGCTAGTCATCAAATCAAACAGTCATATTCCTATCATCTCAGGACGTCCATTGCTAGTCACATCTGACGTAGTCATCCATTGTAGAAACGGGATTATGACTTTAGTATTTGGGAATATGAGAGTGAAACTGAATGTCTTCTACAATTTCCAAGGAATTGATGTAGATGACGGTATTGAGGAAGTGAATATGATAGATACGCTAGTCAATCAAATGTATCAAGAGTTAGGGTACTCTAATCCCCTAACGAAATATTTATCTCACTTTGGCCTTGACTTGGATGTAGAAAAGTCTATAGGCGAAATTAATGCTTTGCTTGAATCCGTTCCATTCTTAGATTCTGTGCGGTGGCACATAAAAGCTGAAAGTCTTTTTGTGCACACATCCAATCTTGTTCCTTCCCATGTTGAGCCTCTAGAATTAGAACTCAAATCACTTCTAGAGACCTTAAGATATGCATTTCTTAGCAAGAATCAAATCTTTCCTATGATCATTTTCTCTTACCTCAATAAAGTCCAAAAGGAAAAGTTATTAGGAGTATTAAGAGAACATCAAGAAGCTATTGGTCGGACCATAGTTGATATTAAGAAAATTAGTCCATCTATAGTGATGCACTAGATTCGTCTATAAGATTTCGCTAAGCCTTTCTTAAAACCTCATAGACGACTAAATCCTATCATGAAAGACGTGATTCAGATGGAAGTGATGAAATTGCTAGATGTGAGTATTATCTACCTGAGAGGACAGTCGTTGGGTGAGTCTTATATAAATAATTCCTAAGAAGTTTGGTATCACTATAGTAGTGAACCAAGACAACGAATTAATCCCTACTAGAGTCCAAAATGGATGGAGAGTGTATATCGATTATAGCAAACTCAACTCGATAACTTCTAAGGATCATTTCCCCTTACCTTTCATTGATCAAATGTTAGAGCATCTAGTAGGATCTTCTTATTATTGCTTCTTAGATAGTTATTTTAGGTACAACTATATACCCGTTGCTCCAATCGATTAAGAGAAAATAACTTTCACCTACTCCTTCGGAACTTTTGCGTATCGCCGCATGCCTTTTGGATTGTGCAATGCACCCGCTACCTTTCAGCAGTGTATGATGAGTATATTTTCCGACATGCTAGAAAGATATCTCAAAGTGTTCATGAACGATTTTTCAATTTTCGGACCAAGTTTTAAGGAATGTCTCCATCACTTGACTTTGGTCCTTGTACGTTGCAAAGAAGTCAATCTAGTCCTCAATTGGGAAAAATACCATTTCATAGTAACATTGGAGATTGTGTTAGGGCACATTGTTTCTACTAAGGGGATTGAGGTAGATAATGCGAAGGTAAGTCTAATAAAAAAATTACCACCTCTTACAATCGTCATAGAAATTAGGTCATTCCTAAGCCATACGGGTTTCTATCATAGATTCATTAAAGATTCCGAGAAAATTTCGAAGCCTTTATATGAACTATTGGGAAAGGATGTTTCTTTCGAATTTTTGGAGTCATGTCTCTCTGCGTTCAATAAGTTCAAGTTTGAGTTAACCTCGGCACCCATTATTCACCCTCCAAACTGGCGCATTCAATTCGAAGTTATGTGCGACGCTTCGGATTATACAATAGGCGTTGTGTTGGGTCAACGAATCAAAAAACAACCTCATGTTATCCAATATGCTAGTAAAACCCTTAACAATGCTTAGCTTAACTACTCTACAATAGAAAAGGAAATGCTAGCTGTAGTCTATACCGTTGAAAAATTTTGCCCCTACCTCATAGGATCTAAAGTTGTGATCCACACAGACCACGCAACATTGAAGTACCTTCTATCAAATAAAGATTTTAAAGCAAGGTTAATTCGTTGGATTCTGCTTCTACAAGAATTTGATCTCGAAATCCGAGATAAAAAGGGGGCAGAAAATGTCGTAGCTGATCACTTGTCTATAATAGTTAATAAGTCATCCGAGGAATCCTTACACATCTGTGAATCCTTTCTCGATGAGCAACTTATGCAAATTTCTCAAGCCAACACTCCATGGTATGCGAATATTGTCAACTACCTAGTTATAAGTCAATTCCTAGTCGAAATGACTAACCAAGAGAAACTCTGTCTTCTATCAAATATAAAATGGTATTTCTGGGATGAGCCATACTTATTTAAGTATTGTCCCGATCAAATGATTAGACGTTGTACTCCAACCTGTGAGAAAGTCAATATCCTAAAACTTTGCCATAATCATACTTGTGGAGGGCACTTCAGTGGTAAGAAGACTACTATGAAAATCTTACAATGCGGTTTTTTCTGTCCTAGTATTTTTTGTGATTTCCACGAGTTTAGTAAATCTTGTGATAGATGTCAAAGATTAGGAAAATCTCCAAGAGAAACGAAATGCCTCAAAATCCTATCCTGATCATTAAAATTTTTGACATGTAGGGTATAGACTTCATGGGACCTATCTCCCAAGGTTACCAATACATCCTACTTGCAGTTGACTACGTGTCAAAATGGGTCAAAGATGTGGTATGTAGAAGTAATGATCACAAAATTGTGATAAAATTCATCAAGAAAACGATATTTTCAAGATTCGGTACTCCACGAGCTATCATAAGTAATGGTGGCTCACATTTTTGCAACAACATCTTTACTGCGTTGATGAAAAAATATCTCATAACGCATAAGGTTGCCACACCTTACCACCCACAAACAAGTGGGCAAGTGGAGATTTCTAACAAGGAAATAAAGACTATCTTAGAAAAAATAGTCAATCCTTCAAGGAAATATTGGTCTTTGAGATTGAGTGATTCACTATGAACCTGTAGGACTGCATTCAAGACACTCATAGGGCTGTCTCCCTACCGGTTAATTTTTGGCAAGGCCTGTCATCTTCTTGTAGAGCTCGAGCATCATGCATATTGGACGATCAAGCATAATGGAGATCGAGTTGCTGACCCAATAAGTCAAGTTGATGTTTCCAAGTCTTCTCAAGAACCATTGCAAGGAATTGGCGGTCCGATGACTAGGACAAGGACAAAGAGGATGGAAGAGGCATTACAAGACTTGATTATGGAAGTACAATACAAAGAGGCCATTCTAGAAGATTCTAAGGCTAACTTCGGAGATATCAAAGTTTCATCAAGGATGGTCAACTATCTTTTTATGCAAGAGATCAATTTGGATGCAAGGGTTAATTGGAAATTTTTATATCCTTAGTTTTGATTTCTTTATTTCCTAAGGACTAATTAGACTTTCTTTATTTTTTCAATGACTAATTAGAACCAATCTTGATCTAATTTATCTATAAAAGGGCACATCATCTTGTAATTGAGACACAATTTACAATTTACATTTTATGAGCACTTCTTTGAAGTTTATTCAAGAAGTTTCTTAAGTCTTCATGTGTTCTTTATGAGTTCTTGTATGAGTTCTTGCTTGAGTTCTTGAAGAAGTTCATGAATCTTCGACTTATACAAAGGAGTGATCATCCTTTGTGGCGTCTCAAGGTTGGGGTTTTAAGGACATAGCTTCCTTAAAGCTCTAATCCGATCAACATCATCTCTTATTTCTACACAACTTGTGTTTCCTTCGAATTAAAAGATTCCTAGAAGAGATCATCAAGAGGAGTTTCCAAGATGAAACATATCATTTGGTATCAGAGATCAAGATTGCTGAAAAATAGAACATTAATTGAAGGAATTCTTTGAAGATTCGGGAAGCGTAACAATTGGATTGGAGAATAAAACGGATAGATCTTGCTTCCCAACAAAAAATTCATACCAATTCAAAACCAACGATAGTTGAAAATTAGGTTTTTATTATTCTAAATCAATTTTTTGTTGCATTCTTGATACGTTCTTGTTGGAAACCATGAACATTCATTGAATTTCTTAGTTGTTCTTATATAGTTCTTTGTGAATTCTGCATTTACTTTGTGGTATTTTTTTTTGTTTGTGAGTTCTGAAAATTTTCTTACTGAAATTACAAATTATGATCGATCATCAACAATCAATCTAAGATATATAATCTATATGATCATCTTTGTTTTTTTTTTTAAAAGATTTCAGATTCTAATTTCATGTTGAAGAACAAACCAAAGTTGCTATCCACAACATTATTTGTTGCTGAAACATAGCTACATTAATTCTAATCTAAGTTGGGTTTTTCATTGAAAAAAAAAAAAAAAACTTCTTGGCTGAGTTCTTGGTTGGTATACATATTATTGTTGTTGTCCTTCAATGGTCATTGACTGAATTCAGCAACTGTGTTTCTTGATTGTTGCTGAATTATAATGGTAGAACGTTATTACATGATCGTCCACGATCTGATCTTCTTGAATACCATTGAATATCGTTTGCCATACTGATTTTTTTTTGTTTTGTTTTGTTTTGTTTTGTGCTGAATTACGATTTGCTGAATGTCTCCAGACTTTTAATTCTTGAATGTTACATGTTACGTCATCTGCTGAAGATTAAACACCAATATCATTGTTAGAGTTAAAGTTTGATTACCATTTAAGAACAAACCACTGTCCAAGTTGTCGAATTTGTTTTCTTTTATTTTATTTTGTTTTTTTTTGTTCTCAAACAAGAAATTAGTTGCTGTTGTTCTGAATTCAGCAAGAATACATTGGAGTGTAAAGAATATGTTTTTAGAAGTACGTTTCTGAATTTCTGAGAACGTTGTGGCTGACTTGAAATCCTTATTAAGACTGAACAGCGAGAAAGATAACGTTTTAAGTTGCTGTATCTTCTTCGTTGAATTTCATCGTTAGAGTTGTCTTTCATGTCCGTTCATTGAACATAGACGAACTGCTGGAATTCAAGGACAAACCATTGATGTCACTGTAATTCCACCATTAAAGAAGAATGTAAGGAGGACAACTTGCTGGATTTTCGTGATGTTTTGGCTGTAAACATGTTGTTGCTGTGTTGTGTTGTTCATCGAATTTTGAATGGAATTTGATCACCAATTCCGTCGTCAACATTGCTATTTTTCCTTCATCAAATTTATATAGAACATGTGGGGTCAATTAAAATGATCGAGTTGAGTTGAGGTTACCACCACATGGTGGGAAGAAATGGGCACCTAACACGTTCTATTTTCTCCAACCGAGCTGCTTACCCTGATCTCGAGGTTGATCAGTACTTTATCCATCAAGAGTCACTACGTGCCTAAAACAACACAATTTTTAAAAAATATGCATCGGGTGACCATTCATACCCTCTTACAATATGAATGGTGGCAACTCCAAACCTTAGTAGATGTGGTCATCGTAATCGAGAACCACGTATTTACAGCTGACGACTCCACTGGGGAGCAAAGTTCTACCGTCGTGTCTACTCGGGCACTTCTAAAAAAAAAACAAAACAAAAATAAATTATTATTATTATTTGGTTTACTAACATAATTTATGTTTGTTGTTCATGTTCTTTTTTATTTATTTCAAGTGACATGTTGTAATATTTATTTTGTTTTTCTTTCAAGATATTTGTAAGGGGATCGATAAAAGAAATAAATGAAAATGCACATGCACTCACGAGCATAATCCCATTGCATGACCACCCCACCCTTAATATATTTAGCCCCGATGCCTAGTAGTTATACGACTTGAGATAACTATTTCAAGTCTCGGGGATGGACATATCAAATCCGATTACCAACCAACGACGTGTGAATTTCGGTATGCATCGAGGTTTGAAGATTGGGTAGCCGTAAAACCACCTATTAGACTCATGCATGTGTCCGATTAGACAATGTTAGGACACCAGTTTTCAAGTTTACATCAACCCCCGAAGCAACGTTGTATGAGTTTATTGTAGTCTGGCCTCGAAGCCCAAGTTGTAAGTCCAAAAAGGCATGTTAGATCGTAGGTTGTTATTTTCACTTTCTTTTTTATTTCCCTTAGGTAAAAGGGGAGGAATGCATGTTGCATCATGTTCACAAAAAAAAAAAACAGTGAGTGAGTGAGTAAAACAGCAACTAAGTGAGGCACATCGAAAATAGGAAATAAGAAACTAGTTTCTATGAATTACAAGAACTGGATTTCTTTCTAGTCCGTGTCCATGACACGGATGGACAAAAATGTGTCTCATCCATGTTGGAAACACGGTTGAAATAGAATGTACCTCATTCGTGTTAGGAGCACGATTGAAACAGAACATGCCTCATCTGTGTTGGGAGCACAGTTGAAATGGTGAATGTCTCATCTGAGCCCAAAATACGTATAACACAAATGATAGTTTCATCCGTGTCCTGAACACGGACTAGTATGAATCCTGACAACAAACAAAATGTATAGAGCTCCCACTTGCTGTTTGAGCATCAATTCCACCCAAAAAAAAAAAATAGAAACAAAAAAAAAATTGGAAAATGTATTTTTTTTATTGGCCAAGCCATAAACTAGAGATAATGTGCCTCAATTTTGGATTCATAAATTTCAAAAAAAAAAAAAAAAATTTAGCCAAAAATTCGTACTGGCCCGTATTTCAAGCACGAATAGGTATAAAATACCTGAATCCGTACTTGAAATACGGATATATATTTTATAAAAAAATTTGCTTATTTTATTCCTGACATCAATCTTGACAACTTTTGTTCTAATGTTTATTTTAATTTTGAATTTTAAGACCTCAAAATGCTTAAATGGAACATTTTTGTAATTAAGTTCAGGGCCTACCACTCATCATCATTTTAAATAGGATTTCGATTCTCCTAAGTATCCATTTGCAATCGAAATTGAGTCCGCCTATTCTTTACCAAGACCTAACGTGGCGCACTATCAACTACAATCAAATCCATTATCGAGGGTCAACTAGAATCGGGTCCACGACCCGTGATCACTCCGAATTGATTCATGACCCACATCCATTCAAAATGGGACTACGACCCATATCCATTTCAAGTTTGGGTTCACGACCCATATCCACTTCTAAATCGGCTCACGACCCATGCCCGTATCCACTTGGACCGGGTTCACGACCCAGATCCATTTCAACTAGGTCCACGACCCAAATCCAAATCCATTTCAACCGTGTCCATGATCAGTATCCATTTCAACTAGGTCCACAACCCAGATCTATTTCAAGTGGGTCCACGACACAAATCCATATAAACCGGGTCTACGACCCGAATCCATTTCAACTGGGTCCACTACCCAGATCCATCTAAACCGGGTCCACGACCTAGATCCATCTAAACCGGATCCATGACCCAGAATCAATTTCAATTGGGTCCACGACCCAGATCCATCTCAACTGGGTCCACGACCCGGATCCATTTCAACCAGGTCCACAACCCAGATCCATCTAAACCGGGTCCACGACCCAGATCCACCTCAATTGTGTCCATGACCCAGATCCATTTCAATTGGGTCCACAACCCAGATCTAACTCAACTGGGTCTATGACCCAGATCCACCTCAACTGGGTCCATGACCTAGATCCATTTCAAACTGGGTCCATGACCCATATGCAATTTCGAACCAAGCCCATGATCTAACAAAGCTAACAATTGAATAATCAACTCAAATAAAATTGATCTTTTTCAACAAAAAAAAGATTTAAAAGTGCTAATTGTAGTCCTTGATCAAAGTCGGTGCCTAGAAATGATTTTTGCCCTGTTGATACGAGGGGGATAGACTATGTTTATTCAAGGAAATGAGGTGATTTAAGAGTGTCCCTACAAAAGCATTGTACGCTGTCTCTTCCTCGAGGATTTAACTGGCCAACCTTGATTTCATAGAACTGAATTGAAAGCTAACAAAAAAAAACATGTCCTATTCCAACTTGATGTGCTTACAAAAATTTGATTTTTCAAAATGTTTTATCAACTCCGTGCTGATTCCAACTCTTTGTTGATGCCAACTCCATGTTGATGCCAATTTCATGTTGATGCCAGCGCCTTGCTGATGTAATTCTTTTTTTCAAAATATTTTACCGACTCCGTGTCTATGCCAGCTCCGTGCTAAAGAAATTACTTTTTCAAAATATTTTATTGACTCTATGTCGATGTCAGCTTCGTGTTGATGCCAGCTCCGTTTTGATGTCAACTCCGTGTTGATGCCAACTCCGTATTGATACCAACTCCGTGCTGATGCCAACTCCGTGTTGATGCCAACTCTATGTTGATGTTAGCTCCGTGCGGATGAAATCACTTTTTCAAAATATTTTACCGACCCCGTGTCAAAGCTAAATCCATGCTGATGAAATTATTTATTCAAAATATTTTACCGACTCCATGTCGATGCCAGCTCCGTGCTGATGAAATTACTTTTTCAAGTGTTTCACCAACTCCGTGTCGATGCCAGCTCCGTGCTGATGCCAACTCCGTATTGATGCCAGCTCTGTGTTGATGTAATTATTTTTTCAAAATATTTTACCGACTCCGTGTCAATGCCAGCTCCGTGCTAATGAAATCGTTTTTAAATATTTTACCGACTCCGTGTCGATGCAAGTTCCGTTCTGATGTAATCCCGTTTTCAAAACATTTTACCGACTCCGTGTTAATGTCAACTCCGTCCTAATGAAATCGTTTTTAAATTTATACCAGCTCCGTCCTGATGAAATCATTTTTAAATTTATACCAGCTCCGTGCTGATGCCGACTCCGTGCTGATGTAATTTGTTTTTCAAAATATTTTACATACTTCATGTCGATGTCAGTTCCGTGCTGATAAAATCGTTTTTAATTATTTTACCAACTCCGTGTCGATGCCAACTCCATGCTGATGAAATTACTTTTTCAAAATATTCTATCGACTCCGTGTCGATGCCAACTCCATGCTGATGTAATTATTTGTTCAAAATATTTTACCGATTCTGTGTCGATGCCAGTTCTGTGCTGATGAAATTTCTTCTTCAAAATGTTTTACCCACTCCATATTGATGCTAGCTCCGTGCTGATGAAATTAGTTTTTAAAAATATTTTACCGACTCCGTACTGATGTAATTCTTTGTTCAAAATGTTTTATCAACTTCATGTCGATGTCAGTTCCGTGATGATGAAATTTCTTTTTCAAAATATTTTACCAACTCCGTGTCGATGCCAACTCCATGCTAATGCCAACGCTGTGTTGATGCCAATTCCGTGTTGATACGGACTCCGTGTCGATTCCAGGTCCGTGCTGATATAATTTTATTTTTCAAAAGGTTTTACCAACTCCGTATCGATGCTAGTTCCATGCTGATGAAACTCTATTTTTTAAAATATTTTACCGACTCCGTGTCGATGCCGACTCCGTGCTGATGCCAACTCCGTGTTGATGCCAGCTCCATGTTGACGAAATTATTTTCAAAAGAACACCACGCAACTCCGCGTTGATGTCGACTCCGTGTCGATGCCAGCTCCGTGCTGATGCCAACTCCGTGTTGATGATAGCTCCGTGCTGATGTAGTTATTTTCGAAAATATACAATCCAACTCCATGTTGATGTCGACTCCGTGTTGATGCCGGCTCTGCGTCGAGAAACTACTTTTTCTTTAAAACTCATTTACCTTATAATAAATAACTTTACCTGACCTAATATGACATCATGCATCTTCATGTTTTGCAAATAAAATAATAACGGTTGATCTTCTATACCCACAGGTGCCCAAACAAAAGAAATATAAGCAGTTAGAGATACCACCGTATTTTCTTAGATCTTCCACCGTTACCATGAGGTCTTCCGAATTAGCACAGCCCACAACGGCCGAAACGACAGATGTTGATCCAAGAATAGCGGCACTACTGAAAATGATTGAGAGGCAAGAAAAGATGCTAAGTGTTGTGTTAACCAACGCCAGTATCATACAAGACCAAATAATGCAGCACCATTCGTCAGGGTCAAATCAGGATCTACCCGAGCAACCTCCGCAAGGACCACAAACCACTATGCCTCCCGTAGTGCCAGAATATCAAGGGCCCCCACTCTATATTCCGTAGAATCGACTACCCCCTATGGTCATTCTGGATGACAAATGTGAGTACTGGGCCACAGAGGGCAAAAGTGCAATAGATGAAAAATTAGCTCAATAAATTCAGTCTATGCAAAAAGAAATGAGGATGATGAAGGGCCTCAACACTATGAGTAGAACTCGGTTCAAGGACCTCTATTTTTACCTCAATGCTCAACTACTAGCCAAGTTCAAGTCCAGAATTTGAAAAATACAATGGGGTGGGGTGCCCGCTGTCACATCTAAAGTTGTATTGTAGGTTTATGTGCCAATATGGCAAGGATGACAGGCTGTTGGCACAATTGTTTCAGAGGAGTTTGACGGGGCCGACACTCAAATGGTTCTTCGGATTGGACCACACTCATTAAAAGTTAGCAAGACCTAGCAAAAATGTTCTGGCAAAACTACCGATTCAATATGGATGTTGGTCTAGACCGAAACGACATGGCTAAGATGACAAAGAAACAAAGAAAAATGGTGAAAGAGTATGCACAGAGGCGGCAGCGAGAGTTTGCTTCACAAGTAAAGCCCGCAATGACTGAACAAGAGATGAACACCACGTTTATCTTGACACTAGGGCACGCATTTTACACTTATCTGGTGCGGCACACTACAGGCACATTTTCAAATCTGGTACAGGTAGTAGATCGGGTTCAGGACGGGATCTGAACCAGTTTGATATTTGACTTTAGAAGCTTAGGGGCAGCAACAGGGATCCTTTTTCAGAGGAAACCAGTGCTGGTAGCGAAAAAGATAGAAAAGACAAAGGTTAACAATGTGCAGTCAAATCGATCCCTTTTCATCCCTTTACCAACACCAAGACCACAAACGCCATCAACTTCATGGGCTCCGACACCACCACCAGCTTGGAACCCTGCACCTTAAAACCAATTCAAGGCAAACCCTCCACCAATCGCACCACAAGTACCACAGTATGGGCAGGGTCAGCAAGTGCGGCCTAACAGAGTTAATAGAGTGTTTACTAGGTTGCCAATTGCGCTATCAGAATTACTCCAGATCTGCTTAGGGGAGAGTACCTCACGAAACAATTGCCAAACCTATAAGCTGAAAAAAAGATCAGGGTACAATCAAGCTTGTTTTGTGAATTTCACATGGGTGCTCCACGGCACTCTACAGATCAATGCTAGCAACTCAAACATCAGGTACAGAACTTGATTGATAAGAAGGTACTCATACTGGATGGACCTACCAACCCACCCCAACAACATAACATCAACCAAAACCCCCTACCTACTCACAGTGGATGGGAAAGTGGGCACAGGATAAATGTCATTTTCGAGGAACTCAACTTCAATCTATCTGCTTTGAGAACTTCTATAGGAAAACAGGGTCCACTTAACAAAGGAATCAGAGATGTCAACGGTTAACACTGTCAACCACTGCACAACAAATTCACGTCGAAATACACGACCGCCACTTAGAATGGCTGTCCACACCATCTACCCTACTTCTCAAATTCCCAATACTGCTATCCGACCACCTCTTAACATACCTTACACACTGCCAAGTCCTCAAAATATGACTCAACCCCCTCTCCATATACCCCATCCTCACGTCTACCACTTGTCATTTTATACAATTTATCAACTCCTCACGCAACTCCTCCTATTACCACCACACCCAAATCATCACCACCACTTCTCATTCTCAGTATAAAACCTAATCCACCTTCAATGACCATCCGCTCACCTAAAACATTCCCTATAGCTCCAACCAAGCATTCCCTAAAGCTACAAGACCACCATCACCACAACCACAGGGGTCGAGACCATGAAGAAGGCAATGGTGGCCGACATTGGCCATATGAAAAAAGTAGGAAGGTGTCAAAGGGCACCGACAAAAGGGATAAGCATCAAGGAAGGGACGAAAGAAACAACAAAGGGGAAAAATGATGAAAAAAAGGAAAGAAAAAGGGAAAAGCAAGGCAGACGAAGATGACAAGGAAAAGAAAGAGGCAAAAGTGACAAATAGAGAGCCAGTCGACTTCATTAAGCTCATTCGCAAGAGTGAGCATAATATAGTGGACCAATTGAACAAGCAGCTGGCTCAGATCAGTATTCTGGGTCTTTTACAAAAATCAGAGGAACACCAAGAAGTATTGCTGAGAATTCTAGGGAAGTCACATGTACCTTCGACCACGTCACCAGCACAATTAGAACAAACGGTTGGTCAAATCATGGCCCCCAATCCCATCATATTCACTGAGAGTGAATTCGTGCCAGAAGGACAGGGGCACATCGAGCCACTGAATACCATGGTCATATGCAAGGGCATGATGGTGGCCAGAGTACTAATCGATAATGGCTTTGCTCTCGATGTCTATCTTCTCGAAACATTTTCCAAGCTCAATGCCGACTGGTCACATGTCAAACCTAACAAAAAGGTCATCCGAGGTTTCGACAATTCAAAAAGGGATTCTTTGGGAGAAATGGATCTACCTATCACAATAGGCCCTTGTACGTTCGAAGTAACGTTCGAGGTCATGGAGATACCAACGACATTCAACTTATTACTAGGCAAACCTTGGATCTATATTGTCGGGGCAGTACCTTCTTTTTTGCACCAAAGAGTCAAATTTATCATGAGGCAAACGATGATTTATGTACTAGCAGAAAACCTGATTCTAGTTGGGAGAGCTCCGGACGTCCCCTTTATCGACATTGAGATGACAAAGGACAAAGCGCTCTACCATTCTTGTTAATTTGCCATTGTTAATCACGTGGAAAAGGGAAAAGAGAAGGTAAAGGCTAAGCTATCAAGAACAAATCTGATGATTGGTCGAGTTTTGAAGATAGCAGGTTACCGACCCAGACAAGGGTTGGGACTGGGAGGAAAAGGGAAAGCTACGCCAATCAAAGCAAAAAAAACATACTCTTTATTTCGGTTTGGGCTTTAGGCCCACGAAAAAGGATATAATAGAAATGAATGATAAGAAGAAAGAACTTCGACTAGCGAGAAAGCAAAATCGTGAACCGAATGTCTCGAATCTGGGTAGGGTTCCTCATATCAATGTCAGCTTTCTAAAATCACAAACTAGACCCGACAACTTATCAGAACCATTGCCAACAAAGTCAGTCAAAAAGAAGAAAACAGTAAGTTTCAAACCTGTGCACGTTCATGAAGACTCAATTGTTGAGTCCCAATCATCCTTTGTAGAAGGCATTGATATCCTATTCAATAGGGATTCCGACGAAAGTCTATAAGAGACCGCTCCAGAATCCACAAAGGTGGAAATCATCAAAAGCAAAGGGAATAAATCATCTTTCCCTATCAGCATTGACTAGGCATCAGTCATCATCCCACCAAGCTTGGGAGGGACTATGCCCCAACTTAACAAAGATCAATCGGAGATAATGGACATCTCCGAACCACCAACCAAACCATCAAACAAATCACTTTCACATCTCATTCGCCCCCTTAGAGAAAGGGAAGTTATAAACAACTGGAAGGAATTCCCGTTAACCCTTGAGGCTGCTGAGGCCTCCAAAAAAAATGTCGTTAAACGAATCTAGTTTGCCCGAGGATCATAATGAGCTCTTATCCTTGGGAAAAAACTATTTTGAGGGCTCCCTATCTTTACTAATGATATCCAAAAAATAACAAAAAAAATAAATTTTCCTCAAAAATCAAAAAAATCAAAAACAACTCAAAAGACAAAAAAATCAAAAACCTTTTAAAATTGTAAAAAATAGATATTTTCCAAAAATTAAAAAAAGAAGTTTTTAAGAGATTTGTCTCGATCAAATGAGTACCCAGATAAAACAAAATTTGAAAGGAATGAGTATGATTTTGATCTCGAACTCGACTTTGACCTCATGGGGATCGAAGAAGAGTTTGAGGATGAAATGGAGTACCCACCCAAAAAAAATCAAAAACTTGGTAGAACGTCACAAGAAAGATGTTCAGTCAAACATCGAGGATATAGATTCAATCAATCTTGGTACCGAAGAGGACCCACGAATTGTCAAGATCGGAGCCTTATTAACATCGCAGCAAAAGGAATAAATGATCGAACTCTTCCAGAACTATCAAGACGTCTTCGCATGGTCATACAAGGATATGTCAAGGTTAGATACAGATCTCGTTGTACACAAACTACCAATTACTCTTGTAAGTAAGTCGATAAAGCAGAAACTGAGAAGGTTGAAGCCAGAATGGACCCTCAAGGTCAAGGATGAGGTCACGAAGTAGTTCGAAGTAGGATTCCTCGTAGTCTCTACATACCCTAAGTGGCTAACTAATGTCGTCCCAGTACCCAAGAAAGATGGGAAGGTACGCATGTGTGTTTGATTATCGAGACTTGAACAAGGCCAGTCCTAAGGATGATTTTTCACTTTCATACATCGACACTCTAGTTGATAGTATAGCTGGGTACGGCATGTTCTCGTTCATGGATGACTTCTCAGGTTATAATCAGATAAAAATGACAGAAGAAGACCAGGAGAAAGCGGCATTCATCATGCCATTTGGGTTGAAAAATGCAGGGACAATTTATCAACATGCAATGACTGCCTTGTTTTATGACATGATCCATAAGGAAATGGAAGTCTACGTAGACGACATGGTCGCTAAATCTGATATAAAAGAAGACCATCTAGTAAATCTTAAGAAGTTGTTCGACAGGCTCAGAAAGTACAGTTTGAGGCTCAACCCAGCAAAATGTGTATTAAGGGCAACATCGGGCAAGCTACTATGTTTCATCGTCAGTAGAAAGGGCATCGAAATAGATCCGGTAAAGACTAAATATATCCTCGAGATGAAGGCACCTATTTCAAAGAGAGATGATTGAGCATTTTTGCAAAGAATACAGTATATCAACCGATTTATTGCTCAGCTCACCTATCTGTGAATCGGTCTTTAAACTACTGAGGAAAGACATGCCAAAGAAGTAGAAAATGGACTATCAGGAAGTATTCGATAAGATAAAAAAATACCTACTCAATCCACAAGTCCTAGTCCCTCCTACTCTAGGTGACCCCTACTGATGTACATCTCAGTGCAAGAAACGTCAATGGGGTGTGTACTAGGGCAACATGATGAATCTGAACGGAATGAAGAGGCTATCTATTATTGCAACAAGAACTTTACTAAATACGAGAGAAAATATTCGACACTTGAGAAGACTTGTTATGCATTAGTCTGGGCATCTCAACGATTACGTCACTATTTGCTTAGTTACTCAACTATGCTTATTGCCAAAATGGACCCCCTTAAGTACCTTTTCAAGAAACTAGCACTAATAGGTCGTACAACGAAGTAGCAATTACTATTATCTGAGTTTGACATCACCTATGTCACTCAAAAAGTCATCAAAGGGCAAGCTATCGCCTATCGCCTCGTCGAGCACCTGTTGCCTGACTACAAGCCACTAAAGATGAATTTCCTAGATGAAGCCATACTATTCATCAAGATTGAGAACGATGACGAAGAATCGGGCTGGAAAACATACTTTAACGGAGCAACTAATCAGAAAGAAAACGGAATAGGGGCAATTTTGATCAAACCAGATGGGTCCCACATACCAATCGGCATTAGATTGAAATTCCAATGTTCTAACAACGAGGCTGAATACGAAACATGCATAGTAGGGTTGAACGCAGCATTAGATCTCAAAGTAGATTAAATCGATGTGTTCGGAGATTCAAGCTTAGTAGTCTATCAAACAATTGGAAAATGAAAGACCCGAGAACAAAGACTAATCCCCTACCATGAGTATCTCAAAGAATTAAGCTTAAGTTTCAACAGGATTTCATTCACATACATGCTGAGAGCTAAGAATCAATTTGCAGATGTACTAGCTACACTTGCTTATATGATCAGTATCTCAGAGGACCTAGTCATTGACTCAATAGAGATTGGAATTCAAGATGAACCGGCCTATTGCTTACCTGTCAAAGTAGAAAAATCTGAAAATAAGCCTTAGTACTCGAACATTAAAGCATACCTAGAATATCAAACCCTCCCATCTGATACAATGTTAAATGATCACAGGACCATTCAGAAATTAGCAGGGCAATTCTTTTTAAGCAACGGTATTCTGTATAAGAAATCGCATCACGAGGTCTTACTCCGATGCGTGACAGAAGCAGAAGTGAAATGACTAATCGAGACCGTACATGGGGGAGTCTGTGGACCCCACATGAATGGTCACATGCTTGCTAAGAAGATCATGAGAATAGGATATTACTGGACAACAACGGTAAGCGATTGTTATACCCTACAAACCTAAGATGAACGGAGTAGTTGAAGCAGCCAACAAGAACATTAAAAAAATTATCGAGAAGATGGCAGTTACGTACAAGGATTGGCATGACATGTTGCCTTTTGCACTCCACGCCAATCAAACCTAATTCAGGACTTCGAGTGGGGTAACTTCGTATTCATTGGTATACGGAATGGAAGCAGTCTTACCCGTTGAGGTTGAGATTCCCTCCCTCCGGATCTTAAAAGAAGTTGAGTTAGATAAAACTGAATGGATTCAAGCTCGGTTTGATCAACTGAATCTAATTGAAGAAAAGTGCATTGTAGCCATCTGTCATGGATAGATCTATCAGCGACGAATAACTCGTGCCTATAATAAGAAAGTCAAGCCTAGAGATTTCTCGCCAAAAGACCTTGTTTTAAAGAATATTTTACCAATCTAAGAAGACATCAAGGGAAAGTTTCGACCAAATTATGAGGACCATTTATCGTGAAAAAAGTAATGACGAGAGGAGCTCCGATCCTTATAGAAATGGACGGACAAGTCTTCCCGCAACCGATAAATACTGACATTGTCAAGAAATACTACGCTTGAGAACTGATCATGAAATGACGAAAAGCCATCTTTGCTATCATAAACCAACTATCTACCCTAGTCAACCCTTTTGGGCTTTCACGTTCATTTTTTAACTAAAGTCTGGGACAAGTCAACAATTACAACAACAAAAAGTGAAAAACAGAAAAAACAAAAGCAGCAAGCAACTCCTGGCCTGCATGAAGATAAATTGTGAACGTCTAAAAATATAAAAAAATCAAAAAATTCAAAAACTCGGATACTTGATCTGAGCTCGACCCAAATCTCTAGTCTAAACAAATTTGAGAAACGCTGAGAAAAGACATAGATCACCTTTTCAAAACAAAAATAGACAAACCCCAGGTCTAACCCACTCTAGACAAACCTAGACCTCGACATTTTTGTATCATTCCACTACCCTAAGCTATAAACCTAAGCCAACGTTTCGTCCTATTAAAAGACCTTTCTGGTCAGGAAATGTTCCAGGGCAATACAGTGACGATGGTAGCATCAATGATCTTGCGAGTTGGTCTGGACCTCAAAGTTTTGTTACTCGTTGGAAGACTCGAGAGGGGAATCTAGGTCGAATATTCGAAAAAAAGAGTACTTGAAGTGTAGAATAGTCGATCTCGTGACTCAACTTGAGTTGCCGAACCATGAATAGTCATCAGCGAACTCAAAAGAAGAATCTAGATCTATTACTCAAGAAAGAGTGCCACTACAAGAGTAGAGTCGCCGATTTCACAGCTCAATTTGAGTCACCCAGCCACAAAGACGCAGAAACTCCAAATAAGAATTGCAATGTAAAAATCCAAAAAAATACAAGCATAGTTTGAAAGGACATAGTGAAAACCCAAAAGGGCGCTATGAGTGAAGGAATCAGACTATGACAAGATCAAAGCCACCGGCACGATGAAAATCCCAATAAAGACGTCGATGCGCAAAAAAATGGAAACTGGGTCTACTGAAAATTATAAATGGCACCAGGGGAAATAATGGTAAAAATAAAAACTCCTGGTCTGCAAGAGTATAAACTGTGAATAGCAAAATCTTCCAAAAATCCTGAGTCCCGAACAGATAATAGTCTTCCAATACCAGGGCACATAGGATGATTCTAAAGGAATCGAAATGATAATTGATACTTGTATCTCCTGTGTTTGGCAAAAGCATCAAGACCGTCACAACCAAAGATTTTACAAACTCTGAATTCATCGTACTCATTTGATAAAAGTATTTCGTAAGATTTCAAAAACTATTATTTTGGCCAATGACAACAAATCTAGATCTCATTCAACAAAACTTCATGTTTTCAAGAACAATAGATATACATGAGGCCAAGTAAGTACAAAAACTATTTTCTTTGCATTAATCTTTCAACATTTTTCATACATCCAGATAATGACAAGAAAATACAAAAAGGTGGGAATACAACGCAGTCAGTCAAACATCATGGTGAAAAATGAAAAAAGAGTCAAGGTGTTCCACCAAAGCATGGATCTGGACAGCCTGGCTCATCATCAACCTTTCAACATCTAAAGCATCGCGACTTACCAAATATACTGCAAAATCATCAAAATGAGGACACTTGGCAAGTTTGTCCCTCAACTCAGCAACTTCAGCTCGAAGCCTAGCCACTTCACCACTATCACTGGATCCCAACCGTGCAAGTTCGCATGTAAGTCGAGTAATCTCTTTCTGCATTTTCTTCTCGGACTTAAGCCAGATAGTCTGAATTCTTCGATGATCGATTTGAGACTCCTCCACTCGATCCCGATAATCAAATAAGGATGAAACACCACGACATGCTCAGGGCACTATCGATACCGATTACTTCCCAAAGATGATTTCTCGAATCCAATGCCAATATGATGGGAATAGGTGTGGTGCAAAGATGGGTTGACTCAAAACCTCAACTCGACTCCATTCTTTCACGAGTTGACTCAAAAGTGTAGTCGACAAAGGACCAGCCAACTCATTAAAATTCTCAGGGAGCACACCCTAATCATAGCCAAACTGTCGAAGAACCTGAAGCGGCACATAGTGAGTTGCCCCTTTGAGACCAACCAAAACAAGGACACGGGCCCCATCAAAGGCAATCACAAGAGACCCTCGAGGTTGGAACGCACCAACCCATCGCACCCCTTCATCATCAAGTTTGTAAATAAAAGAGTATCATTCTTCTATACCACTCGAGGTCAAGAAGGCAACTCACCTCGACATTAAGCACGAGATCGGTATTAACGCAAAATGGACAGCTTATTGCTTCGGTTGAAGCCACATGGTCCATGAACCAAAGCTACAAGAACAGGAGTATTTTAAACTTTTGAAAACTAAAAGACTCAATTGAAAATTCATACTAAGCTTGGAATCTACCTATAGGAGTGGAGCGTACCCACGAAAAATTCGATAATGACCGGACTTACAAGCCGTAAGAGATTGGAACATCTTATTCAAAAACATATGGGCCAACCAACGTCCTCCCAGACTTGTTGGATCACGTGAATGAGAGAGAGGTCTATGATGTCTCCGCTACCCGCAAACAAGAGTTGACTTACCACCATTAAAGTGAGGGCATTAAAATGAACCAACGGTCTCAAGGGATTCGTAAGGCACTCAACCAAGAATGATCTAGACATCATTTTCAAAACCGACCCACCGTCCGGGGTCTTCAAGAACTTACTGTTTATCCCCAAGAAATCGGAAATCTCGTCTCGATACCCATCACGCAAGGGTACAATACTTCAATCTCCTCAATAATGGGAGTCATTTCATGCTCCTCAAATCAAAAGAGGTTGAGTTCGAGAATCCAATACCCCAACATTGCCTCAATTAAACTTTATTGCAATGGGACTTTTGGCAAGGAGATGGTGAACCCCAGCTTGTTCAAACCCCATTGAACATTTTCACCATAAAAAAATCAAAAAAATAAAATAAAAAATAATAATAATACAAAAACAAAAAAAAATCAAAAATCAAGAAAATACAAAAACAAAATAAAAAATAATAATACAAAAAAAGTCAAAAAGATTTAAAAAAAATTCAAAAAACCTTTCGAGTTGTACTCAACTCTGATTTGTCAAAACACGACCAAAGAAACATCTGAATGTCAAAAATTCATCAAATTTTCATCAAATCCGAAATCTCACACGAGCTCTGCACCATCGAGATCAAGGAATTAATATGGTAAAACTCTGTCATACCCCGTGCTTGAGTAGCCATTTTCAACAAAATTCATCAATTCAATCGATAATCTGAAATCATGTTTTACAAAATTTTCTAACTCGTACAAATAGGGGTTTAGTCTATTCTTTGCAGTTCTTTGCATGTAATTCCAACAAAGAAGGATAGCTGTAAACACCCAATTTAAACGAACCCCTACTCGAAAGAGCCCAAGAATACAAATTTTTCAACAAAATTTGTCAATGGGCCTCAAAGGCCCAAATCATTCCAAAAAGGACATTTTGATCGAACCGAGGTCCCCAAGACCCCTTGATAGCCTAGTGGGCACACCCAAAAAGATTTGATGCACCCCACGTTCACCGCTCCACTCCCGAAACCAAGATTACCCGATTTTCAATAAAAGTTGCCGACAGGGCTAAAAAGTCCAATTTGCCAACACATGGCATTTTGATCAATCCAATTATTCCAAAAATTCCTAAAAAGATAAAAAAAATATATAAAATGAGACTTGGGATACCCACTACCCTCCATCGCTCTACTCTTGAATCAAATTATCCTAAGCCCACCTAAAGCCCATAAGCCCTCAACTCTCCAAAAATGCATTTCTCACCTTACTCCCTAACCTAAATTTAACCTCACATCACCAAAAAACCTAAAACATACTCACTATCGAAAACCCAATCCAAAATGACCAAAATCATCCCTAAAACCCAAGCCCAATACCCCTAAGCCCTTATCCATATCCAATTCCCATTAACCCTAACCCACAAACCACTACCCACATCAACCAATCACAATCTTGATCATCAAAGATTACACATGTCATCACCACCTCACACCTCCCTTATCTAACTACCTACCCCCATCACTTTTCTCTAACAATCCATCTACCCCATCACCTTTCTCTAACAACCCATCTACCCATATCACTTCTCTCCAAAAATCACCTCAACCCATACCCTTCCCTAACCTACCCTCCATCACTCTTCTCTAACACAATCAACCACCTATATCCTCTACACCTTAACCCATCACCTTTCTCTAATCACTTCACTAACTCACATCACAACCCACAACTCCCCTCATCATTTCTTACAAAAATCCATTCTTTTAAACCTAATCAACACTCATTCTCTCAATCAAACACTTACCCTCACCAATCAATTCATCTAATCACCCTATCTCTCTAGCCTTTTCAACACATGTCATCATCTCATTAACCCTCCCAAAAACCCAAATACCTAACTCTTTACACCCCCTTACACAACTCATTATCCTAAATCTAAACACCTCACCTCCTTAACCAACCCAACACTCAATCAAACACCTAATACCTTACACCTCCCATTCTCTCCATTACACATCACTCATCTCATCTCACCAAATACTCTAACCAAATGGATTGGGTAGGATCCAAACCATTTGAATCTAAACACAACCCATTTCCACTCATTACATAATTACCCTCTATTTAATTTCAAATTTCATACCCTCCACCCTAAAAACCCATGCCATTATCTATCATCCTAACTCTTCACCTCATTATACCCCTAAAATACCCTTCAAACATCTATAAATACCCCCCTCCTCTTCCCAAAATGAGTTACCAAGTCTTACTAACTCTCACTTATTTATTTTCACTCACCGACTTTCTCTCCCCAAGTCTTACAACAAAAAATACTCCATCTCAATTCTCTCATCAACTCTTCTTCACTCTTTTCAATTACACAAAATAAAACAAAAAAAAGGGGGACATTTTCCTAAATCATTAAGGACTCAAGAAAACATAGAAGAAGAAGGAAAAAAGAAAAGAGAAGTTTCAAGGTGGGTTCAAAAGAAACCCCCCTCCCCTTCTCTATCTCTCTACCCTCTCCTTTTCCCTCTTCTATTATCCCCCTTCTTTCTTTATTTTTATTTTAGAAATACTTCAGATGCAATAATCCCCCTCCCTTATCTCCAGTAGATCGGACTTCGGTCCAGTAGAAAGTATAAAGGTTGCAATCCATTTTGAAAACAAAATCGGTTTTAATCCCTCAACTGTTTTGAAGCAATTGGTGTTCGAGTTCTTCTCAAATCATGAGAATAAACCCATAACCATAGCCAATATTTTTCAAATCACACTTAGCTCCCGAGGCAAATGATTCAAATGATCATCTCCTTCAATGGGATGATTCCCTAATCAAGCCAAAAGCAAATCCCTACTAAGGGTACAAGATATCAACATGTGGCACTTTACTTTTGTTTTGCATTTTCAATTAAAATGACTGAGTTGAGTTGAGGTTACCACCACATGGTGAGGAGAAAAGGATGCCTAACACTTTCCATTTTCTCCAATCGAGCCGTTTACCCCGATCTCGAGGTTGATCGATACTTTATCCATCAAGAGTCACTACGTGCCAAAAACGACACATTTTTCAAAAAATGTGCATCGGGTGACCATTCATACCCTCTTACAATATGAATGATGACGACTCCAAACCTTAGTAGATATGACCATCGTAATCGAGAACCATGTATCTAGACATCCGTTCCAAGTAGATTTATGTTAATAAAATTGGTTGGGTGAATGATGCATTGATTTTGTAAATGTTATCTTTTATGAAAAGAAAAAAAGTCAGGAAAAATGTACTTATTTTTAAATTTTGAGTCTTGCTACTCGTGCCCACCATATATGTTCTTGGCACCCATTCACTCATTTCAGCCAACAATTATTTTATAATACACATCACACCCACTTGTAATAATTCTTAAAAGTCATTGAATGAATTTCAAAAGGTTCAAAATCGAACTTTTTTTAGTTGATTTGGTAGGTGCCTACTGAGCATCACAAAATCAATTATGTACTGAGATACCAAACAAAGATTTACATAAGAAAGTAATGTTTGGTGGGTATCTATCGATCGGATTCTATAAGTGCATACTAAATAGAACTTTCTCATGTAAATCTCTAGTTCGGTATGCCGAATTCGAATATTTGTGTATAAGGTCGGTAGGTGCCTACCGAACCTTACAATAAAGATTCAGTATTGGCATACCCTGGTTCCACTTTGTTAGATGCAAAGTAGAAGAATGATGAGAGAGAGAGAGAGAGAGAGAGAGAGAGAGAGAGAGAGAGAGAGAATGCAGAGAGAAGGTTAGGATTTTATTCGGTAGAATATGGAGAAGATGTGGGTGTATAGAGTAATATGCTATGGTTATAAGTGTAATTTCAATTTTTTTAAAGATTCCATTTTCAAAAGCTATTGATTCATATACCCCTTTATCATGTAAAATGGCCTAGACTGTGGACATGTAGCTTCAATTGCAAATGTCAAATGTGATGTTCCTATAGAGGAAGGGAGACAAAATTCAGTATAAAGATATCATTATATATATTTAACGAGTCATGATAATCGGACTCACTTTTTTCATACTGACTTTGACTTTGACTCTCCCTTCACACCACCGTACATCCTTTGCTTTGGGATACATAAGTCCAAACATTTATATTTTGTACAGTGACATTAAGGGGGGAGTAAAAGTGAGTATACAAAAAGGAATCCGTTATCAGGACTTGTTTAGTGGAGATTTGATGTTTAAAAAAAGGTTCTCTCCTTCAAATTATACTTTGTTTAGCCCAAATTTAATTTCCTACAACATTTGGTGCTCTGAATCATTCACATTTTATGAATTATATTATTAAGTAGTAACTATAACGTGAGAGGAAAATTGGTTTACCATTTCGTTATTAGTTTCGTTCAATACACCACTCCCAGCGCTCGCAAAGTTCAAGCCATTTGATGGATAATCCTTGCGACTCCCATTTACAATCTCCAACTCAGCCTCGAGATATGGCTTTTGCAAATCGATGCCAAGGAATTGGGCTGCATTGGCTCAATTTACATAAACATTCTCAATGAACGATTTAACAAATAAGAAGAAATTTTTTTTTTTTTTTGAAAGGACACAAATAAAAAGAAAGTAAAAAAAAAAATTGTAAACGAATCGAGCACTATTTTAAAAAGGTGATGATTTTTAATTGATTCGGCAACTTGAAGGCCATCTACCAAGTTTTTCATAATGAATCAATCACCTTAGTAACTCAACCAGAAATCGAAGAATGCGCAGTTCAAATCAAAATTTGAAAGATCATGAATGACCCTACATTTTTACATTAAACTTTACTAATATCAAAGTTATTTTCGTCAAAATCAATAAAATTACAATCACTTGACGGTGTTAGGACCTTAGTTATTTTCTAAAATTACAAAATTATCCATTTATTATCTTATTAAAACCTTAGTTAATGTTTTATTTTAAGTTGCAAAGAGATCCTTACAATATAAACTTACAATTCCATGTTCCATGTAATTAGTTTTCTAAAATACAAAAAGGTCCTTTTATTATTTACTTTCTAAATCACCTTATTTAGTATTTCCAATTACAAAATGATCTTTAGAACATAAAATTACAATCCCACGACCCCTATAAAATGGTTAGTTTGTTTTCTAAACTTTTAGAAAACTCCCATTACAAAAAGGCCTTTATGATATACTGAATGATAAAATAAGATAATCTGTTTGAAAACTTTGAAGTAATTATAAAAGTATTTAGTCATATATAACTATTAACTTTTGTATAACATGTGTGCTAGTTGCACATGCCACCTACTATCATACATGTCATGTCAAATCGATGTTTGGGTAAAAGTATAAGAATAGTTCGCTTGATTTGAGGTTAGATTAAGTATTCCTAAATGAAAATTATCACTTTCAATCAATGAGTGTTGGGCGTAGTAACCAGTGCTTGCCTCCAGAAAGGTAGAGGTCTTAGGATCAAACTCCCTCGTTGGCCACTAATAGGGATTTATCCCAACTTACCTTGTATGAGTGATTTTTAGTACGAGTGCAACCTCGTTTGATTTGGAACCAAATTAGAACCGAATGAACATAGACTAGTTAATTCCACTATATATATAAGAATTAGAACTAAACCGAAATGCACATCAAACCAAACCAAACTAAGGTAATTCGTCAAATTTAATAGATCTTGGTGTCAAATTTACCCCTTTTTCATGTCGAGTAGTGTTGCCAATATCCTATAAACCTACTTGGAAGCAAAATATTATTAAGGATAATAAATAAATAAATAAATAATGAAGATGTGATAATTCGTAAATCTATCCATCAAAAAAATCATTATTCTATGTATAAAAAAAAGTCATTAATATATATCTCCTATAAAGTAGTCACTGATTAAGAGTTCGGCTCTCGGTTTGATTCGATTTTACACAAGCCTTGAACCAATAATTGAATCAAATTAATCAGTTCTCTATCTTGTTAACCTAGAATCAAACAACAACTTATTTCAAAATCAACCAAACCAATCCAAAGTCACCAATTTGGTTCAGTTCTCGGTTTGAACCTGACCAAGTTGAGCCCCTAGTTTATAAGGTATTACATGTACCAGAGGGATTTAGGAGATATATATTATGTTCTATAAGGCCATTTGCCTAGGCCCTGCTAGTTGGGCCCACGGGTCTGGGCAACCCCACATCAAATATATATATATATATATAGGGTCAGGTTCAAGGGCCATATGAGAAAACATATGAGAAAACTTTCGACGGTAAATAAAATTTTAAAATATGGGTTAGAAATTTTTGATTGAGCTGATTTTTTGTGAGGATGATCTCTATGATGGGAAGATCATCCCAAAAAAAAATCAGCCCAATCTGAAACTTCTAACCCCATTAAAAGTGATTTAGAATGTGGACCGTCCATTTTTACCAATTTTAATCACTAATTTGTAAATCACTTTTGATAGATTTAGAAGTTTCTGATTGAGCTGATTTTTTGTGAGGATGATCTTCTCATCATAGTGACCATCCTTGCAAAAAATCAGCTCAATCCAAAACCTCTAACCCTTATTTTGAAAAACGAAAGTTTTCTCATATGGCCCTTGAACCTGACCCATATATATATATATATAATATATATATATATTTATATAAAAAAAAAAAAAAAATCACTTCCATCATCCTCAAAATCATAGAGCAAATTGAAAAAATTACAGAAATAAATGAATGGATGACTCACAGATAAAGTCTACAACGGTTCTCCCATTGGTGAATCTTCCTGTGGGGTAGTGGAAGAAATTCTGTCCGTATGGTAGAAAATCAGCCTGGACGGTGCAGTTCTTGTTGAAATGGTTGTTTCCAGCGTCGAAGATTGAATCTCCAAAAGTGAAAATTGCGGGAACATTGTACGATGATACTGAAACAAAGAAGAAGAGAGAAGAGCAGGCATGAGTAACAGCTTCTCCATCTGCACTCCTCAGATGTTTGCGTATCAGAAATGGCATTTTATAATGAGAAGATGCACCCAAAGAGATAGAGAGAGGCAAAGACAAAATAAAACAGAACGCACGATTGAAATGCATAAATGAGTGTTTTATTTGCAAAGTGGAAATGTTTTCCTGGATACCTTTGTTTTTCTTGTGGGTAGATAGTGTAAACATTGTTGGACAACAATTATCCAACAAATACCTTATCCCTATGAAATCCATGTCTGCCTCATCATATCTAGGGGTGTCAATGGATAGCCGAAATTCGAATCCGAATTCGAATTCGAATTCGAAAAATCGGATATTATCCGAAAATTTCGGATATCGGATTCGGATTTGGATGTTATTTTTGAATTCGAATGAATTTCGGATACGAATTCGGATATTGCGCTATCCGATTCGATAATATCCGCTCCGAAATAATATATGTATTCTGTATTTATGTTTTACAACAAAACATTTATTTATGTATATATAAGCTGTGTATTCATGTTTTATCAAAAACTTAATTGTTTTTATATCTTCTCTCACCTAACCCACACGAACCAGTCGAAGTAAATGGAACGACGATGGGGTTTCGACCGTGCGGGGTTGCAAGCTTCTTCTCGGCCGGCGACCATGCAGGTACGCATTTTCCTCTCTCTCCTCTCTCTCAGCTCTCTCTCTCTCTTCTTCTTCTTCTTCTTCTTCTCTCTCGGTAAAACCCATGCGGTGCGAACTTCATAACCATTGTCTTCGTCGGCTATCCATTGGCACCTCTCTCTCTCTCTCTCACACGTAGAATAAAACCCCATTTTTTTTTTATCAGATTCGAATGGAGTTGAAAAAATAAGAAAATCAATTTTTTTTACAGGGTAAAACCTCATCGTCTTCTGCCCTCAGCCCTCATCGTTTTCCACAATCTCAACCCCTCTCAATCACTGTCGGAATCTCTCTCAGCGGCTCACCTTCATCATCGGCGTCCACTGACAGGTCGAATCGGTCGAAATCTCTCTCTCTCTCTCTCTCTCA
Source organism: Akebia trifoliata (assembly GCF_017979445.1). Classification (NCBI taxonomy): domain Eukaryota; kingdom Viridiplantae; phylum Streptophyta; class Magnoliopsida; order Ranunculales; family Lardizabalaceae; genus Akebia; species Akebia trifoliata. The sequence continues at coordinate 11,252,117 of NC_141383.1, read as the reverse complement.
AACATTTGATTTTATTTATTTATTTTTTTTTTCGGATAAATTTCGGATAATTTTCGAATTTTAGATTTCGTATTCGAATCAGATAATATCGGATATCCGATAATTTATTCGGATACGAATTCGAATATTCATTAGTGATATCCGATCGGATTTGAATTCGAATTCGGATAGTACTAAAAATTTTCGGATTCGAATTCGGATATAAACTATCCGATCGGATATCTATCCGTTGACAAGCCCTAATCATATCTATCTCCAACACTAATGACCATCCTGGTAGAAAATTAACACCATTTCCCAATAAACAATTAGAGACACCCGAGTGCAATTCACCGACACACACTGTAATCCGCATACTAAAATTCTGAAGAAAAACAGTTTCCTTACTTAGTATGAATTTTAACCTTTACCAAGAGTCCTTGAGCTCAAATGGATTAACATATTGGCAATCCAGCACCACAACCCTCTTGAATTTATTGAAAACATCAGATCCAATTAGAATAAATTCAAAAAATAATTTGTTAGGGCTTGATCGAAGGTTTTAAAAATTGATAGCAATCAAACTTCCGCGCGAACTCCCAAATTTAAAATTAAAATTCAAGGGTGAAAATAATACATTTGTGAGATCGTTTTCTCAAACACTACAACCAAAATGCAAATTAGGAACGGTTTGTAACTGTTCCTAATACTGTCTAAAACGGTTGAAAGACCATCTCTAATCGAGGTGTCGTTGATGAGTTTAAACGATTGGAAGCTATTCAGATCTCAGGATTTGGAACGGATAAAAACCGTCCAGGTCTCAGATTTTGGAAGTGCTAAAAACCGTTCCAAATATGTACTTATAAAACAGAACGCACTACTACAAAAAATAAGTTAGACATCGATTTAAAATCTGATGTCTATGAGACTGATGTCCTAAGTTTAAGATTTTAGGCATCGATTACAAACTGATATCTTAAGTGGTCATAAACCAATATTTAAAGTGTTTAAAAAAATTTAATTAATTTTTTTTTCTATGCACCTATTACACACGATCAAAATAGACCCAAATAGAGAACATCGAGGTTCTCTATCACATTAATTTATACAAAAAAGAGTTACAATGGGTCATAATATACAAAATTACCCACTACTTCACCATCAATACTCTTAACCAACCATGCTTACAATAAAAACCCTATTACTAAGATGTCATTATCTTGATCCAGCTTTCATACAAAGAATTGCTAAGAAGAAGCATTATAGTTGTCCACATGGCATAAGGTCTCCTATTTATGAGAGAGTACCATTAAGTCGCATATACACATGCATCAACTCGTGAGCTAGGATCAACCCAGTTATTATTCTACACTAAGAGAAAAATTGTCGCTCAAAAGTATTTACCCAAGGACTTAAACTATATGAACTAAATATGTGAATCAAAATGTGGAATAAAAATATTACCTAGGGATGCCATATATAACAAGAATGGTTGTCACCTCACTATTATGGACCAACCTATTTGGTATGGTTTCCATACCACTAATTCGTTTCTCACGGGTCCCTGTCCTCCCTGAAATTTGGTATTAAGCAGTGAAAAGAATATCAAATCACAATAGCAATAAAAGTCTGATTTGGAAAGAACATAAAATTACAAAGAACTCTATTTTAGAAAACTATACCTGAAGTAGGTGGTGGTTGCGACAAAATGAAATCACAAAAAAAGTTGAAAAGCTCGTTACTCCTTCTGAAGGGTAGGACCAACACTTAAGGGAAACTATAGGTTTCATTATAATGACAGCAATATGGGTAACTAACTAGAAAAAAGTAGACTCATGCGAATTGAGTCTTGCATCAGATTTGCGATCAGCTTGTGGCTTTGCAAGAGAACACTCGAGAAGTTACCCTGTCAATGAAAATAAAACCCAACTAAAGAAATAAAACAGAAAGTCAACGCTAACATTTATCTTTTTTGTTGCATGTGCATCTGCAATTTTAAAGCTACTGTGAAAGTGTTAGATCCAGTTAGTACAATTACCACTTTGATCTTTGCTAGTCTGAAGGGGCTTGCATAGTTTTGACTCATATTGCATAACACTACCATCCAAGGAATTCATTAGAAAACATTTTTTGCGCATCGACGTCCTTTTTGGGATTTTCATCGTGCCGGTGGCTTTGATCTTGCCATAGTCTAATTCTTTTACTCATAGCGCCCTTCAGGTTTTCACTATGCCCTTTCAGATTATGCTTGTATTTTTTTTTCTTTTTCATTACAATTCTGCTCAGAGTCTCTGTGTCTTTATGGCTTGGTGACTCAAGTTGAGCTGCGAGATAGGTGACTCTACTCTTGTAGTGGCACTCTTTCTTGAGTAACAGATCTAGATTCCCCTCTCGAGTTTTTCAATGACTATTTGTGATTCGGCAATTCAAGTTGTGCCGCGAGATCGGCTACTCTACACTTCGAGTACTCTTTTTTTTCGAATATCTGATCTGGATTCCCTTCTCGAGTTTTTCGATGACTATTTGTGATTCGGTAATTCAAGTTGAGCCGCGAGATCGGTTATTCTACACTTCGAGTATTCTTTTTTTTCGAATATCCGATCTGGATTCCCCTCTCGAGTCTTCCAACGACTAACAAGACTTTGAGGTCCGGACAAAGTTGCAAGATCATTGGTGCTGCCATTGTCATTATGTTGCCCTAGAACATTTCCTGATAAAAAAGGACTTTAAGTAGGACGAAACGTTGGCTTAGGCTTATGGTAGTGGAAGGTTACAAAAAGATTAAGGTCTGGGTCTTAGTTTATCTAAAGTGGGTTAAACATGGGGTTCGTCTATTTTTGTTTCGAAAAAGTGATCTATGTCTCCTCCTAGCGTCTCTCGAACTTGTTTAAGCTGGAGAATTAAGCCAGATCAAGTGTTCGAGTTTTTTGACTTTCTTGATTTTTTTGTATTTTTAGCCGTTCATAGTTTATCGTCATGCGGGCCAAGAGTAATTTGATGCTTTGATCTTTCTAATTTTCTTTTCTTGTCTTTTTTTTTTTCGTTTTCATTCAGTTGTTGACTTGCCCCAGTCTTAGTTTAAGAAATGAACGTGATGGCTCAAAAGGGTTTACTAGGGTGTGATAGTTTGTTTGGGATAACAAAGATGTCATTTCGTCATCTCAGGGTCAGATCTTAAGCGTAATATTTCTTAACAATGTCAGCATTGATCGGTTGGCGGGAAGACTTGTCCGTCCATCTCTATGAGAATCAAAGCTCCTCCCGTCATTACCTTCTGCACGATGAATGGTCCCTCATAGTTTGGTCTGAACTTTCATCTAGCGTCTTCTTGGATTGGCAGAATCTTCTTTAAGACCAGGTCTCCTGGCGAGAAATCCCTAGGCTTAACTTTCTTATTATAGGCACGAGCTATTCGTCGCTGATAGATCTGTCCATGGCAATGGCTGCAAGGCGTTTGTCTTCAATCAGATTTAGCTGATAGAATCGAGCTTGAATCCATTCAGTTTCATCTAACTCTGTTTCTTTTAAGATTCGGAGGGGGGAATCTATACCTCTACGGGTAAGACTGCTTCCATTCCGTAGACCAATGAATACGGAGTTGTCCCAGTCGAAGTTCTGAGCGAGGTTCGGTAGGCGTGTAGTGCAAAAGGCAATATGTCATGCCAATCTTTGTATGTCACTGCCATCTTCTCGATTATTTTCTTGATGTTCTTGTTGGCTGCCTCGACTGCTCCATTCATCTTAGGTCTATAAGGTACAGAGTTATGATGAGTGATCTGGAAGTCTTCGCACATTTTGATCATATCTTTGTTCTTGAAGTTCTTGGCATTGTCAGTTACCAATCAGCTTGGAAGTCCATACCGGCAAATGATGTTATTCTTGACAAACTTCATGACGTTGCTCTTAGTGACACTGGCATATGAAGCCGCTTCTACCCACTTGGTGAAGTAATCGATAGCAACAAGGATGAAACGATGCCCGTTTGCAGCTTTTGGCGAGATCTGCCCAATGACGTCCATGCCCTAGAGTGAGAAGGGCCAAGGATGGTCATATTATGTAGTTCTGAAGGTGGGGCATTGATCTTATTGGCGTAGATCTGACATAGATGGCATTTGCGGACATGTTGATAGCAGTCACTCTCCATTGTAGTCCAGTAATATCTCATTCTCATGATTTTCTTGGCCAGCATATGACCATTCATGTGGGGTCCACAGATTCCCCCATATACAGTCTCAATTAGTTGTTTTGCTTCTGTTTCTACCACACACCTGAGTAAGATCTCATGGTGCGACTTCTTGTACAGAATACCGTTGCTCAAGAAAAATTGCCCTGCTAGCTTCTGAATGGTCCTTTTATCATTTGGCGTTGCATCTGAAGGGAGCGTTCGATCTTCAAGATATGCCTTGATGTCAGAATACTATGGCTTTTCTTCAGATTCTTCTACTTCGACTAGTAAGCAATAGGCTGGCTCATCTTGAATTCCAATCTCAATAGGATCGATGATTAGGTCTTCCGAGATGTTGATCATAGAGGCAAGTGTAGCTAGTGCATCTGGAAACTAATTCTTAGCTCTCGGCATGTACGTGAATGAAATCCTATCAAAGCGCGAGCTTAGTTCTTCCAGATACTCGTGGTAGGGGACTAGTCTCTGCTCTCTAATTTTCCATTCTCCAGTCGTCTAATAGACTACTCTAAGCTTGAATCTCCGAAAACATCGATCTCATCTACCTTGAGATCTAGTGCTGCTTTCAACCCTGCTATGCATGCGTATTCGTATTCGGTCTCGTTGTTAGAGCATTGGAATTTCAATCTGATTGCAATTGGCACGTGAGATCCATCTGGTTTAATCAAGATTGCCCCTATTCCGTTTCCTTTCTGATTGGCTGCTTCGTCAAAGTACATTTTCCTGCCTGGTTCGTCATCATCGCTCTCAATCTCGATAAATAGTATGGCTTCATCCGGGAAGTTCGTCTTTAATGGCTCGTAATCAGGAAATGGGTGCTCGACTAAGTCATTGGCGATAGCTTGCCCTTTGATGGCTTTTTGAGTAACATAGGTGATGTCGAACTCAGATAATAATAATTGCCACTTCGCTGTATAACCTGTTAATGCCTGTTTCTCGAAAAGGTACTTCAGGGGGTCCATCCTAGCGATGAGCATAGTCGAGTACTGAGCAAATAATGACGTAGTCGTTGAGATGCCCAGACTAATGTGCAGCAAGTCTTTTCAAGTGTTGAATATTTTGCTTCGTACTCGGTAAATTTCTTGCTGAGATAGTAGATGGCTTGTTCCTTCCATCCTGATTCATCGTGTTGCCCTAGCACACACCTCATTGACGTTTCTTGCACTGAGATGTACATTAGCAAAGGTCACCCCAGAGTAGGAGGGACTAGGACTGGTGGATTGAGTAGAAATTGCTTAATCTGTTGAACGCTTCTTGACAGTCTTCGTTCCATTTTTTTAGTGTATCCTTCCTGAGTAGCTTAAAGACTGGCTCACAGATAGGCGTAAGTTGAGCAATGAAACGGCTAATATACTGTATTCTCTCCAAGAATGCCCGAACATCTCTATCTGAAACGGGTTTTTAATCTCTAAGATATACTTGATTTTTGCCGGATCTATCTCGATGCCTCTTCTACTGATGATGAAACCTAGTAGTTTGCCCGATGTTGCCCCGAATACACATTTTGCAGGATTTAGCCTTAAATTGTACTTCCTCAGCCTGTCGAACAACTTCTTTAGATTCACCAGATGATCTTCTTCAATGTCGAATTTAGCAATCATGTCGCCTATGTAGACCTCCATTTCCTTGTGGATCATATCGTGGAATAGTGTGGTCATTGCCCGTTGGTAAGTCACCCCTACGTTCTTCAGTCCGAATGACATGACTTTGTAGTGGAAAGTACCCCATAGTGTGATAAATGCAGTATTTTCCTGGTCTTCTTCCATCATTTTTATCTGGTTATAAACTGAAAAGCCGTCCATGAACGAGAACATGCCGTGCCCTGCTGTAGTATCGACTAGAGTATCGATGTGTGGAAATGGGAAATCATCCTTAGGACTGGCCTTGTTCAGGTCCCGATAGTCAACACACATGCGTACCTTCCCATCTTTCTTGAGTATTGGGACGACATTAGCCAACCACTCAGGGTACGTAGAGACTACAAGAAATTCGACTTCGAACTGTTTCATGACCACGTCCTTGACCTGAGGGTCCATTCTAGCTTTAATCTTCTGAATTTTTGCTTGATCGGCTTACTTCCGGAGGCAATTGGTAGCTTGTGCACAACAAGATCTGTGTCCAATCCCGGCATATCCCTGTACGACCATGCGAAAACGTCCTGATAGTTTCGTAAGAGTTCGACCATTTCTTCTTTCTGTTGCGATGTTAATAAGGCTCCGATCTTGACAGTTCGTGAGTCCTCTTCGGTACCAAGATTGATTGAATCTGTATCCTCAATGTTTGGCTGAACACCTTTCTCGTGACATTCTACCAAGTCTTTGATTTCTTTAGGCGGGTATTCCATTTCGTCCTCAGACTCTTCTTCGATCCCCATGAGGTCAAAGTCGAGTTCAAAATCAAAATCATACTCGTCCTTTCAAGTTATGTTTTTTTGGATACTCATTTGATTGAGACAGATCCCTTGAAAACTCTTTTTTTGGCTTTGGAAAATATTTATTTTTTTACAATTTTGAAAGCTTTTTGATTTTTTTATCTTTTGAGAAAATTTTGATTTTTTTTGCTTTTTGAGGAATATTTGTTTTTTTGTGTTGCTTTTCGAATACCTGAAATAAGAAAAATAATTATGCAAATTCGTTAATAAAAATAGGGAGCCCTCAAAACAGTCTTTACCCGAGGACGAGGGCTCGTCATGATCCTCGGGCAAACTAGATTCGTTTAACGGCTTTTTTTTTAGGCCTCAATAGCCTCCGGGTTAATGGGAAATCCTCCCAGTTGTTCAAAACTTCCCTTTCTCTGAGGGGGCGAATGAGATGCGAAAGTGATTTTTTGGGTGATTTGGTCGATGGTTCGGAGATGACCATGATCTCCGATTTGTTAAGTTGGGGCATAGTCCCTCCCAAGCTTGGTGGGATAACACTGATGCCCAGGCGATACCAGTGGGGAATGGTGATTTTTTCTCTTGGCTCGTGGTGGTTTCCACATTGGTGGATTCTGGAGTCGTTTCTGATACACTTTCATCTCTAATCCCCATTGAATAAGACATCAATGCCTTCTATGAAGGATGATTGGGACTCAACGACTAAGTCTTCTTGATTATGCTGGAGTTTGAAACTCACTATTTTCTTCTTTCTGGCTGGCTTTGTTGATAGTGGTTCTGAAAGACTGTCGGGTCTAACTTGTGATTTCGGGAAACTGACGCTGATATGAGGAATCCTGCCTAGATTCCAGACATTAGGCTCACGATTTTGTTTTCTGACTAACCGGAGTTCCTTTTTTTGTCGTTCATCTCCATAATATCTTTTTTCGTGGGCTTGAATCCCAAACCAAAATAAGGAGTATGTTTCTTTGCTTCAACTGGCATAGCTTTCCCTTTTCCTCCCGGTCCTAACCTTGCCTGGGTTGATAACCTGCCTTTTTCAAGACCCGACCAATCATCAGATTTACCATTGATATTTATGCCTTCACCTTCTCTTTCCCTTTTTCAATGTGGTTAACAGCAGCAACTGATAAGAATGATATAACACCTTGTCTTTCGTCATCTCTATGTCAATAAAGGGGACGTCCGGAACTCTCCCAGCTGGAATCAAGTTTTCTGCTAGTACAGATATCATCCTCTGCCCCATAATAAATGGGACTCTTTGATGCAAAGAGGAAGGCACTGCCCCAGCAATATGAATCTATGGCCAGCCCAGCAACAAGTTGAAAGTTGTAGGTATCTCCATGACCTCGAATGTTACCTCGAAGGTGCAGGGTCCTATAGTGATTGGTAAATCTATTTCTCCCAGAGAGTCTCTTCTCGAGCTGTCAAAACCTCGGACAACCTTATTGTTGGGTTTAACATGCGACCAGTCCGCATTAAGTTTTCGAAAGGTTTCCAGAGGACAGACATTGAGGGCTGAACCATTATCGATTAACACCCTAGCAACCATCATGCCCTTGCACATGACCATGATATTTAGTGGCTCGACGTACCCCCGTCCCTTTGACACGAACTCACTTTCTGTGAAGACGATGGGGTTGGGAGCCATGATTTTACCCACTGTTTGTTCTAACTGTGCCGGCGAAGTAGTTGTAGGTACATACGATTTTCCCACAATTCTCAGTAATGCTTCTTGATGTTCTTCTGACTTTTGTAGCAGACCCAGGATGCTGATCTGCCGACTGTTTGTTCAGTTGATCCAAGACATTGTGCTCACTCTTGCGAATGAGTTTAATGAAGTCTGCTGCTTCCTTGTCTGTCACCTTCCCTATTTTCTCTTCTTTGCCCTCTTCGTTTATCTTGTCCTTGTCTTTTTCCTTTCTTTTTTCCTCATTCACTGTTTCTTTTATTTCTTCCTTGATGCTTACCCCTTTTTTTGGTAACTTTTGGCACCTCCCTACCTTTGTCATATGGCCAATGTCAACTACCATTGCTTTCTTCATGGTCTCAACCGCTGCGGTTGTGGTGATGGTGGTCTCGTAGCTCTAAAGAATTGCTTGGTTGGAGCTATAGGGGAATGGTTTAGGTGAGCAGATGGTCATTAGAGGTGGGTCAGGTTTTACACTAAGAATGAGGGGTGGTGGTGATGATTTGGATATGATGATGATAGGAGGGTTGCGTGAGGAGTTGATGGCATGTATGGAATGACGAGCGGTGGTCGTGGAGTGTAAGGTATATGAAGGGGTAGTCGAGTCATATATTGAGAACCTTGCGATGCATATGGTATAATGAGAGGCGGTCGAGTAGCAGTATTGGGAGTTTGATGAGTGGGATGGATGGTGAGGTCAGACAATCTGAGAGGTGGTAGTGAATTTTGGGATGAGTTTGTTGTGTGGTGGTTGACTGTGTTAACCGCAGGTGCTTTTAATTCCTTTGTTAAGTGGACCCTGATTTTGCTTCGATAGGCGCTATTAAATCTGAGGGATTGAAGTCGAGTTCTCCACAAACAACATTTACCCTGTGCCCACTCCCCTCTCTATTGTGAGTAGGTAGGGGGTTTTGGTTGATGTTCTGCGGCTGAGTGGGATTCGCTGGTCCATCCAGTATGAGTACTTTTTTATCTATCAAATTTTGTACCTGGTGCTTGAGTTGCGAGCACTGATCAGTAGAGTGCCCCGGTGCACCCATATGAAATTCACAAAATAAGCTGGGGTTATACCCTAGTCCTTTCGCAGCCTCTGGATTTGGTGGTCATTTCGTGAGATACTCTCCCCTAAGCAAGAGCGGAAGTAATTCTGTCAGCGTCATAGGCAATCTGGTGAATACTCTGTTTACCCTGTTGGGCCGTGCTTGTTGATTTTGCCCATACTGTGGTGCTGGTTGTGCTTGTGGAGGAACTGCTGAAAGGGATTCTACGGTGCTGGAACTCAAGCAGCTCGAGGTACTGGTGCCCAAGGGACTTGTGGTGCCTGCGGCCTCTGAATTGGAGTCTGAATGAAAAGAGATTGGCTGGGTTGTACATGATTGACTTGAGTTTCCTCTTTCTTTTTGACAAAAGGCATTAACTTCCTCTGTGCCGATGTCCCTGCTATTGCACTCAAGGCTGTAAAGTCGAATATTAGACCAGTTCGGATCCCGTCCTCGACCCGGTCTGCCACTTGAACTAAATTTGAGAAGGTGCCTGTGGTGTGTCCAACTAGATGAGTATAAAAGGCATGCCCTAGTGTTGAGATGAACGTGGTGTTCATCTCTTGTTCAGTCATTGCAGGCCTCACTTGTGAAGCAGACTCCCGCCATCTCTGGGCATGCTCTTTTACTGTTTCCCTCTGTTTTCTCACCATCTTAGCCATGTCGTTTCAATCCAGTCCCACATCCGTATTGAACCGATAGTTGTGCCAGAACATCTCAGCTAGGTCTTGCCAATTTTTGATGAGTGTATGGTCCAATCCGGAGAACCACTTGAGGGCCGGCCCTGTTAAACTCCTTTCGAATAATTGTACCAACAGCCTGTCGTCCTCGCCATATTGGCACATAGACCCACAGTACAACTTTAGATGTGACAGCGGACACCCTACCCCATTGTATTTTTAAATTCTGAACATTTGAACTTGGCTGGTAATTGAGCATTGGGATAGAAATAGAGGTCTTTGAATCGAGTTCCACTCATAGTGTTGATGCCCTTCATCCTCCTCATTTTTTCCTGCAGAGACTCGATTTGCTGAGCCAATTTTTCATCTGTGGCACTCTCGGCCTCTGTGACCCTATACTCGCATTCGTCATCAGGAATGACCATAGGGGGTGGTCGATTCTGTGGAATATAGAGCAGGGGCCCCTGGTATTCAGCTACTACAAGAGGCATGGTGGTCTGTGGTCCTGTGGAGGTTGTTCGGGTAGATCCTGATTCGATCCGGACGCATGTTGCTGTATTGTTTGGGCTTGTATGATGTTGGCGTTGGCTAACACGGCACTTACCTTTTTTTCTTGCCTCTCAATTATTTTCAATAGTGCTACTATTTATGGATCGATAGCTAACGTTCAACTACTGGGGGTTGTGCTAGTTCGAAGGAACTCATGATGACGGTAGAAGATATGAGAAAATACGGAGGTTCCTCTGGTTGTTTATATTATCTTTCGTTTGGCCACCTTTGGGTACAGAAAACCAAGCATTACTATCTTGTTTACAAAAAGAAAAATGCATGACATTTTATTAGGTCGGGTAAAGTTATTTATTTTAAAGTAAACGAGTTTTAAAGAAAAGAGTTCTTCGGCTCGGAGCTGACATTAATGTGAAGTTGGCATCAACACGGGACTGGCAAAATATTTTGAAAAAGAATTACATCAGTCGGAGTTGGCATCGACACGGAGTCGGTAAAATTAAAAAGATTTCATGAGCACAGAGCTGGCATTGACATGGAGTCAGTAAAACATTTTGAAAAGAAAATTTCATCAGCACGGGGCTGGCATCGACACGGAGTCGGTAAAATTAAAAAGATTTCATCAGCACGGAGCCGGTAAAAATTAAAACAATTACATCAGCACGAAGCTGGCATCGACACGGAGTCGGTAAAATTTAAAAACGATTTCATCAGCACGGAGCTGGCATCGACACGGAGTCTGTAAAATTAAAAATGATTACATCAGCACAGAGCTGGCATCGACACGGAGTCGGTAAAATTAAAAAGATTTCATCAGCACGGAGTTGGCATCGACACGGAGTCGGTAAAATTAAAAATGATTACATCAACACGGAGCTGGCATCGACACGGAGTCGGTAGAATTTAAAAATGATTTCATCAGCACGGAGCTGGCATCGACACGGAGTAGGTAAAATTTAAAAATAATTTCATCAGCACGGAGCTGGCATCAACACGGAGTCGGTAAAACATTTTGAAAAAAAAAAGATTACATTTTGAATTTTGTACACCAACCCATTAAACAATTCATTTATGCAATAATCATCTACAAAGAAACTAAAAGAAATTTTATTGAACTATTGAAAATTGTTTGACAAATAGGATTTTCATTGAATAACAACTTTCAATGAACGCTTGGATTTGTTTTGATCGTCATCAGGATTGCTAGGACAATTAGGCTTGCTTCTCTTGGTTCTAACGACTAACTCTTTGAACTCTGCTGGTCCATCTGGATATCTTAAGGTGCGCTTGTTCCAAGCCTTCTCAATGAGATGCACTAACTTTTCAGTCAATGGTTCGGAAGGAAAGAATTCTTTCTGTTGAGGTAGCGAAAACTCTATCGGTACTCCATATTGTTCTGGGATCAAGGTAGGTTGGTAAAAAGACGTCTCCTCCAGTCCAATCAAACAGACATAATAGGATCCTTTGGTCCCTAAAACAGGGTAGTTCGTCATCCACCAAGGGCATCTCAAACCAATATGACGGGCAAGATGAGAATCCAACCATTTGCTCTAAGCCTTAACTGAGTTGTAACGCACTAACATGTCTCTCTTAGAAAAGTACTCTGGCCTATACTCGAGGGTTGAAGGAATGTCCACAATTTTAAGACGATCGCAAAGTCACATATAAAGTAGGTGAGGGCTTCCTTTGAAATCCCTTCCCTCACCATTTTTTATGGCATCCAAACCTGAAAAGGTTTCAGCTAGAATGAGAGGTATAGGATTGGCTTTTCTAGAGAGCTGGGAAGCTATGTCTATGAAAAACTCAGGAACAGTTTGACCCTCACTTTTGGAGGTCAGTATGTATTGGGCTAAGATTCCTAAACACAATCGATAGTCTTTAGTGGCTCTCCAAGCTTCTGGCTTTATATTGATGGGATGATTGCGGGAGTGGTGTGGACTCAATAAGGGTACTAAATCCAATCTCCCATTACAGACTAAGGCCTTGACTTCTTCTTTTGAAATGTTTAGGCCTGTGGCGAGGTCACCAGAATATCCTATTTTCAATGAAGGCCTGACTAGAGGACCTGAAGTAGATATCCCCATGATACCACAATAATGTTCATGAGTAGGACACAAATGCATATGTCCAATGTGGAAGATGTGAAGATAAGGGTTCCAACACTTATCCATAACGCGCAAAAGGTTCCAATCTATCCCAACCTCATGGAAGTATAGGGTGCACCTCAACATAAATTTTCCAAAGTTGAATTTCTCTACGGTGTGCATCCCCGTAATGGTTGTTTTGACCAATTGGTCGATTGGGTTATTGCCTACAGCTAACATCCTGAGTTGACACAAAAGAATAGTTCAGTACATTTCCAAGGTCCATGTAACATTACTTTTCTTTTTGAAAATTTTTATTCTTATGGAAAACATTTTCTTGAAAACACTTTTTTTTTTTTGAAAATATTTTCTTTTTGTACACCATTTTTCTCCTTTGAAAATTTAATTTCCATTTTGATTTAAATGGGCCGGCCTATCATGATTGTTGGATCGAGATGGACTGAGTCATTATTGAATTTTTACAAGAAATGGATTCTTTATTGGGTCGGTGCACCCATTTTAATTTCTGAAAACAAAATTTTGATCCTTGAGGACAATCATAAACTCTGATCTCATCATTCTCATAATTCACATACATCAATCATCAGGTTCCATTTAATGAACAACCCGGGAACACCCACGATAAGTTCGAGTCGTGACCTACAGGGAAGGTTTCTAGACTCTGAGCTTACTACGTGCAATGCATTTTTATCTAGCCATCCTTACCCAAGCACACCTATATACCTCTCAAGCGTACTCAATCAGACGGTACGTGGTGACTTGATTTGATATACCGTATAGGTGATAATCTAAAACTTCAACCCACTTCTCTGAAGTCAAAAACAGTCAGTTTGATCCCCAGTTGAGAGGTGGTGCACGATGCTGAGCAAAGGCCCACTTAAATACCTCTCATCTGGAATAGACGTAGTCTATCTCCCTCATTCAGTAGGGTACAACGGGGCAGGATCTCGTTTAGGCACTGGTTTTGACCAAGAAGTGCAATTGATGTACTTGGATTATCTTTTATATACCTACGGGTACGAGTCAAGAGTTGTAGCTTTTTCGCATCTCGCGAGGGGACCGACCATGTACTAGTACTACGTTGGCAATCGGGACATGTGACCGTGCGGCTTACAATAGGACAAAGGCTCAGGTCACTCCAACATGGGTATATCAATATACCTTTCAAAATCACCCGACCAAACGGTATTGATGCCCCAGTTTTATATACCTTACGGTACGCGATTGGAGTTGTGATTTTCATGAATGACGTCGCATCTCCGAGGAGACCGGGCCACGCACTAGTGCCACGTTGGCTATTAGGGACATACAATAGAATGCAGTAAAGTAAACGTGCTAGTGGTGTGTGCAAATAGGATAGGGTGTGCCCGGGGCATTTTCCAGATGAGTGGGCCCATTGGCCAGATCAAACCATTTCTACATGGATACCACATAGCTCAAAGACTACCAAATCTATTACATCCACATTACAATCATGTAGGTACATTAAAATATACCTATAGAGACCATGGTCCTTAGATAATCAGTCCACAAGGATAGCACATTCATGGTTACGCATCAACCAATCGATTTTTTTTTTCATCATTTTTTTTCAATTTTCTTTTTTTTTATGAATGAACTAATAACAAAAGGACTTCTCTTTTTATTTTTATATTTTTTGTATGGTTCAATCGATGATCGCTTTGAATTTTCATTTTGATCAATCAAATAGTGGCGAGCGGTACGCCCTGAGTTTTTTTAAAAAAAATGATCCATTTGATCTTTTGAAGGTTTTAAAACTTGAAACAAAAATAAATTCCAAGAGGAAAGTTTCCAAGACTGACGTAAGGAACAAGCTAAGTAAAAAAAAAATTTAATTAATTTTTTTTATTATTTTTTTTTGTGCTCATTTTGAGGCACATTGCCTCTGGTTTTTTGCTTGGGCCAAAAAAATTTTTATGCTCTTTTTTCCTACTCATTTTGTATCCCGACGAGACGTTAAACAGAAATGCTAACGTAAACGATAGTAAACGAGCTCAAAAATCGATTCTGACTTTGACAAAATGTTGCTGATGTTGTCACATTTGGAAAAAAATTTATTCTACCCCAAATTGATATGCACTAATAGTTAATCGGAGATCGGACGAGAAAGTTACAATCAGTTTAAGTTCGACTGTTCATTCGGCAAAAAAAATGATTTTTTTTATTTTTTTTATTTTTTTATTTTTTTTATTTTTTACTCATTTTGAGGCACATTGCCTCTGGTTTTTGGCTTGGGCCAAAAAAAAAGAAATTTGTTTTTCATTTTTTTGATGATATGCAAGCTTAAAAGGCATATAATCGGATAAATAAAGTAAAAATTGATTTTTTTTTCCTTTTTTTTTAACTAAAGGGAGTAAATAAATAAAAAGTAACCTACCTAAAAAATAAATACAACAAATAATGTTAGCTTGCAAATAAGAATATTTTGAAATTTTTTTTCCAAAATGACCGAGTTGACACGGGGGTAGAGCATTTACTCCTCAGTGGAGTCGTCAAGCTGTAGTTACGTGATTTCATCATTATGATGACCACATCTACTAATGTTAGGAGTTGCCACCATTCATGTTGTAAGTGGGTGTGAATGCTCACCCGAGGTACATTTTTGGCATTTTAGTGACTCACGATAGATAATGGATAATCAAGCCTTGAGATTCGGATAAGCTGCTCGGTTGGAGAAAAGGGAAGGTGTTATGCACCATTTTCTCCCCACTAAATAGTGGTAACCTCAACTTAACTCGGTCATTTTGATTTAAAAAAATGCAAAAATATAGTGCCACGTGTTGTGCATTTGTACCCTAAATAGGGATTTACTTTCGGCTCGATCATAGGATCATCCCATTGATGGAGATGATCCTAATGGATCATTTACCTTGACATCCACTCATCTTAAATCCATTTAAAATAAATGAAGAGGAGAGGGGATAGTAGAAGAGGGAGGAGGAAAAGGTAAAGAGAAGAGGTATGGAGTCTTGAACCCACCTTGAAGCTTCTCTTCTCTTCTTTCTTTCTTCTTTTATGTCTTCTTAGATCCTTAGTAGACTATGAGAGAGTGTGTATATTTAGAAGATTATTGTGAAGGTAGAATAGTAGAGGAGAGATGAGTAGATATTTGAGTTCCTTTTTTTTTTGTTTATGTGAGACTTGGTGTAGAGTTAGTAGTGAGAGTTGGGAAAAATTTTTGCAGTGAAAGTTGGGAGATTTTTTGGAAAGAGGAGGAGGGTATTTATAGATGTTGATGAGTTATTTTAGGGATATAATGCGGGAAAAATGAAAAAAAGTGATAGAATGGTGTGGAGTTTAAGAGAAAGGTGAGGGTAAATTAGAGATGATTGAAGGGCATTTGTGTAAGAAGGGTAAATGGGTTGTTTTACAACCCGAATGGGTTGGATCTTTCAACCCATTTAGATTGAGTATTAGATGAAATAAAATAAATGAGAGTGGTTGAGAGGATGGGATTGTGTAAGAGAGTAATTAATTGGTGAAGTGAGTTGAGGAGATGGGATTTTAATTAAAAAAAAGGGTTGTGTAAGAGGGTGTAGGAGATGATGACATGTGTAAAAATGGGTGAAAATGAAGGGTTGAGATGGGTTGATGGGAGAGGTTGAGTGTTTGACTTAAAAGGATGGGTGTAGGTTTAGGTTGTAGATGTGGATTTTGTAGGAAATGATGAGGGTAGATTAGGGGAGGTATAGGTTAGGGGTGTTGGTAGATTAGATTTTTTTAGAGAAAAGATGATGGGTTGATGTGGGTAGATTAGGGGAGGTATAGGTTAGGGTGGGTAGATGTGTTTGATTTGAGAAAAAAGGTGATGGGTTGATGTGTGGGTAGATGAGGTTTAAATAAAATTAATGGAGTAGGTAGTTGGATGAGGGAGGTGAGATGGGGTGATGACATGTGTCATATTTGATTATCAATATGGTGATTGGTTAATGTGGGTAGTGGTTTGTGGATTAAGATTATGGGTTGGATGTGAATTGGATATGGATAAAGGTGTGTGGGCTTTTTAGTGTATTGGACTTGGGTTATGGGATGGTTTTAGGTTATTGGATTGGGTAGGATTTGTTTTGGAATGGATTTGGGTATGTTGGAGATATTTTGGAGTTTAGGTTATGTGGAGTTAGGTTTAGGTTAAGGGGTAAGGTGAGGGATTGATTTTAGAGAGATGAAGATTAGTGGACCGTAAATGGGCTTAAAGTATTTTTGGTTTCGGCGATGGAGCGGTGAGGGTAGAGGAAGTAATAGATGTCCCAAGTCTCACATTTTTAGTTTTATCCACGTGTTGGCAAATCGGGCTTTTTAGGCCCGTTGGTAAACTTTATCGAAAATTTGGCGTTTTTTATTTTGGAAGTGGTACGGTGAATATTGGGAAAGCGTAGGGTAGGCCAAATCCTCTTGGCGGACCTCCCAAACCATTAGGAGGTCTTAGGGGCCTCGATTCGATCAAAATGCCATATTTCGATTGATTTGGGCCTTTGAGGCCCATTGGCAATTTTTTTTTTTTTAAATCTGTATTTTTGGGCCCTTTCGAGTATGGGCCCGTTCAAATCGGGGTGTCTACAGAAGGGTGTCCTTTATGGGATGTATCTCGACTTGGAAGGCTGAAAAAACTCGAAATACTTCGCCTAGAACATTGCTCTATCCTTAAGCTTCCAAGTGAAATATGTGAACTGACCAATTTGAGATTATTGGATCTGAGCCATACACATTATTTAGAAAAGATACCATCAGGGGTGATATCAAAGTTATCTCATTTAGAAATATTGGACATGAAGTATAGCTTTTCTAGATGGGATGTTGAAGAAAATGGAAGTGGACCATTAGCTAGATGTACGGAGATAGCATCATTACATCGTTTGACAGCTCTAGAAGTGGAGTTCAAGAATGATGAATTTTATTTCCGAACATGTCAAGCCCTCGGTAAAAATTAAATAGATTTTACATTAGAGTCGGCCAAACATCCAGAATTCATGCTCCTCGAAGCACCGGAGAATGTTCCTTCATATGTCAAGTCCAATTTTGGCAAATTGGATTACGATGATGTTGGGAAGAACAGAGGAGCTATTTTTGGAGGCATGCAAAGATGTAAATTGTTTGGAACAATTGGTTGTTGTTGTAGGTTCCAATTTATTGGAATATATGAGTCTTCAATGGTGTGACCAAATGGAATGTCTCTTTAATTTTCAAAACAAGGTTCAACAGTGTGCATTTGCTAACCTAAGAGTCTTAGAAGTGTTTATCTGTAACAAATTGTGCAAACCTCTATTCTCATATGGTCTAGTGGGAAGAATGCAAAATCTTGAAGATCTGAATGTGTGGGGTTGTAAGGAATTGCAAAAGGTTTTTTTACTATGATAAACAACAAAAACATAAACATCGACGACAAGAAGAGAAAGAAGATCAACAACAAGGAGAAGGGTGTGATTATGTCATCCTTCCCAAATTGAGGAAATTCATTTTGGATGAGCTACGCAATTTGATAAATATATGGGGTGGCGACGTAACAAATGGATGATTCCACAACCTTACAGGGCTATATATTTATGATTGTCACATATTGAAGAATCTCTTCACGTTGAGTTTTGCACGAGGCCTCCAACAACTTCATTCTTTACAGGTAAATGGTTGCAATGACATGAAGGAGCTGATTGGAAACAATGAGGAGGAGGAGGAGGAACAAGAAGAGTTGAAAAAAGAAAAAGAGTTGGAGATATGTAAGAGTTTATTCCCCAACTTAAGGGAACTGTCGTTTTGGTAATACAATTCTCTGGCATTAGTTATGGTATATTTTAGAACACTTCAAAACTGAAATGAGCCTAATATTATGAGAAAGTACTGTAAGAAGAACAAGGTCAAGGTGTACCTCCAAAATCAGCACAAAGTCTAGGTATTTTTATCATTCAAATGAAGTAGTGAAGCTTATAGAAGTAGAAGCCAATTTCTAGTGGGATCCTAGATAACCACCAGAGGTAGATGTTTGAAATGAATAAAGAGAATTTCACAGGCTTATCTTTATATTTTTTTCTCTAAATATTCTAGATCTGGTAACACATCCATACAGTTTATACAACAGTGGGTCCACAAATCCAATAGAACCACCTTTCCCTTCAAATCCTGTGTAGAAAAAAAAAACAAAAAGCTTAGAATGTCACATATAACCCAATAGTACTCATGTGTTGTAGAAATTAACAAGAAATTTCTTAACCAAGGAACAATTATCTTTCGCTTCCAAAGTAATTCAATGTTGGATATAATATTTTGTCATCATTATCCTCGAAAGGAAAATTGATATTTAAGGCAATATAGTGAAGCCCCACTAGAGACCATAGATCTCATATACATGTGGGAAGCTCATAACTTTTAGTACATTCAACAAAAGGCTAAAATGTGCAGTATGGGTGCCATTTATGAGGATGTTATGTTCATAAAAGAATTATAGTTCTACCACATTTTATCTTCAAAACCTTGAAAGCACCAAGAGATACATGTAGGCACATGGTGAGCATATCACAAAAGTTTAATACAAAAGAGTATCATATTTCTCCTTTCTCGTTGACTATATAACTTTAAATATACAGGTGTAGCCATAACAGTTCCACCAAAAAGTTGGAATAACTAAGGTTCAGAGAAGTACTTGAGAAACAATAGAGCCTATTCCTACCACTGTAAGAATTTCTGAAAATTGGTTCTTGTTGAATCCAAAAGCTGACTTCAGATAATACTGCAAAGGAAGTTATGTCCATGTCAAAACAATTTATGGATTTTAGGTGACTTATTACTTTCTTGTCTTAAAAATGGAGTACAATTTTGCATATCTGCAAGATAAGTAATCATTGGCAACATTGAAGTAAAAATGATCAGCCCAACTGAATTCAGCTGAGATTGGGTTGACAATTTAACAACAATAATTTCATCAACAACAACAAGACATGGGTCAAGCCTTAATCAACATAAGAACTCAATTGAATCACCTAACGTTATCTTTAAAAGAAAAGAAATTTGATAAATTCGAAAATGAGGATATCTCAATCTTAGAAAATCCATAATTCTTTCAAAATAACCTTAGTGATCAGTTCTACTCTTTTGAAGATTTCGATGATTGTCCATCAATAATTGATAATCCTGTCTCAATTGAAATTCAAATTCAAGGTTACAATTCCAACTGAAGCAATGATGAAAGTCCAACTAGGATAACTTATTGAACTCTTAAAAGAAAAGAGAATGATCAGTTTTTAAATGAGATAACCCCCGAGAGCCAACCAATGTTTCAAATTCCCAATGAGTTAACCAATTGTACAAATTTGACTAAGAAAACTGATTCACCATCTGAGGAGATTATTGTCCAAGAGAAATCAAAGATCAACTCTAATTTGTTAGTTACACAAATTCCGACCACTATTGATCCAACCTCATACCCCATTCAACCTATCCTTTCACAAAATTATAAAGACCTTGCATGTCTTACAACTTCCATTCTCTTAGAAAATACGATGGTTAAAAATTATTTTAAAAAGGTAATGACGCTAAGAACTGAGGATAAACGAAGGATGTTGATCATTTAAAAAAATCATTTTCATGTCCCAACGATGATCAAAATCTGTTTGCCTATCATTTGGGGTGGGAAGTCAATCGTCATGTCCGTAAATTTAGATGCTAGGAAAATACCTAGGATTCAGACCTTTTGATAGGTCCGGCTGAAAATGTTAAAGTTAACACTGCTTGGGAAACAAGCCATGTGTTTTGTTTTAATAAGTAGTGTAGATAGGAAATAAAATTTCCAAAAAAAAAAATTATAATAATAAATAAATAAAGAACCTCCAACCCTAATCCATTTCTCATTCTTTTCCTCTTCAATTCCACTCTCAACCAAACCAATCAATCAGTGCTACTAGGATTGCAGACTAGTTAACAATTATTGATTGATCAATAGAAATAGATGTTGGCCTATATTGAGGAGAAGAAAGCATAGGCCACTGATAGTTCGATTTTACATTATGATGGGTTTAATTCTTAGATTATGATGTTTTTAAGTTGTTTTCCAATTCCTAAGTAGGATTTTATTTATGCAAAACTATTGCGAAAATTATAATTGTTATAACTTTCAATTTTTTTAGATCAGTTCTAATAAGATTTTGCACATTAATGCCTAATCAATTTCAGGTGTGATCTAACATTTTTCTCTGTTTCCTTACTGTTTGTATATTGAGGACAATATTTCATTTAGGTTTAGGGGTATTAGGTTAGCTAACAATTGCATGTTTAATTTATTTTCAAAATAAAAAAAAAAAAAAAAAAAACAAAAATATTCATCACTTTCTACATATTTTCTTCAAATTCTTTGTATGTACTTTTTACATATGAATTTCAAATCTCAAGTTCATGTCATAACTTTTAATCATAAGTTCTTTTTTATTATTCCTCATTAAGAAAATCACGAAAAGATTACATTGAAAAATTCACTTTTGATTGAATACTTGAAAAAAATAAGATTTTATGGAACAAGAGTTGACCCTCTTCTTTGTCTAGAGTGTTAGGGGAAACCTAGTCTAATGACCTATAACTTCCTTCTCATTTAGTTGGCTAGTTAAAAGAAAAATAGAACTAGGGTTAATATGACTTGAATAATAACCATAGAATTAGAATGGGTACCTTGGAAAGAGTTACCTGCTTTTTGAAAAAGAACACCAGAAAATTAAAAAATATGAAAAAATTAAAAAATAAGAAGCAGAAAAATGAGATAAAGATGTCAAAGATGGCTAGAAAAAATGAAAAAAAAAAGTCTAATGAGAACAAATAGTATAGTAGGGTGAAAGCCATCAGTGGTAAAAATGTGAGTAAATTAGAATATCACAGATAAAATCCCTTAGAGGTATTAAAGTGAACATCCATATCTCTCACAATCCCAAACAGAATACTTAGTTTTGAGTTAAAACTTAGGTAGAACCGACCATTCTTAACAATTAAGAGGTGAAATCTTGTTCCTAAAAAGATGTTGCTTTTAAAAAAAAAAATTAAAAATCGCACAGGCACTTAAGTTATTTTTGAAATTTTTTAATTAAGGAATATAAACTTAGAACTTTGGTCAAACGTAAATGACTTTTGACTGATTTTGAGTATATTCTCTACAAAGCCTCACGAGTCAAACTCGTCCATTAGAGGTAACCTAGCGGTTCAAGGGCTTGCTGCATTCACTAAATATAATCGAGGTGCCTACAAAAGTGACAATTTTATTTTCTAGGGACTAGAAAATGATAAGTTTGGGTGTGTAATAAGTGTCTCAAAATATTGAATTATACGCATGTTTTCTGGACATTTATCTTAATTTTTGTCCTTATTTATTCGTATTAAGGTAATAATCATGATAAGCCTTGAAACATCATGTTACATATTATTAGATGACAATTAGGCTTAATTTTACATAAATAATTATATAAATTTGATTACGTGTGTTTCTTGTATAGAAAATTAGCATTTTGGAGTCCAAATCTCAAAGCTGGCCCACTTTGTAATGCCCTAATCCTTAACTCATGTTCTCATTTTTTATCCTCTTATGCAAAGAAAAGTGGAGGTTACTTTTAGATTCTTCTATACACATTTTTCTCTATAAATATAGCTTCAATCTCTAGAGAAATTGCCCCTCTTTTTCTTTTTAATTCTCTGTAATTTTCTAGTTTTTCTTTGAGAGAAAAAGTTCATGTAAAAGTGAAATCTCTTTGTAACTCCATTGGAAGATCATCAAGTTGGGAATCAAATTGCAACATAGACTTACCTCATCTTTTTCTTTACCATGTTCTCTTTCTTTACTATTGTTGTAATTTGTTCTTCACAATGATCAGCTAGACTTTCCATAGAGAAGTCGATGATGCTGGAGTGAGTCTATCATGTTCTTGTTTAAACAATTTTTTCATAATTGCTTTAATTGTGCTTGTAAGAAGTTTATCAAGATCAGATTATCTGATTTATATTGATTGTCCTCATTTTGATGATCCATGCTTAGATAAAATCAAGCTTGATCATGCTTAATGATAACTTGAGATTTAGATTTGATAATACCATTTTGATTCACTAATCACCTACAAGAATGTTAATCGAATTATCTTCAAATCCACGAACAATGGTTTGTTGCGTGGATTGAGATCAAATTAGGATTGTTTAGACTATCAAGATGGCTTGCGAATGTTGAATTGATTTATCTAGCTTTTACCTTATTTCAATCTCTATTTTTGTTTCAATTTCATTTACTACTTAGCTGCAATTTTCTAATTTGTTTTAAAAAAATCTATTTTCAAAATTTTGTTTTAGTTTCAATTCGAAGAAAAAATTGAATCACCTTTGTCCCTGTGCAATGAATCTTACTTACCAAAATTTATTTTAATATTTACTCAATCCTACATTTCTGCAATCTACGTAGCATCGATCACGATGTAACTGAGAAATTTCATTATGGAGCTGAGGTTGTAGATTCCATCCACAAGCCATTGATAATTTTCTGTGACAATGAAGATGTGACCAAGTTCGTGAAGAGCGAACGAATGACAAAAAGCAACAAGCACATTGAGATCAAGTTTCTGTTTGTATGTGAGAAAGTTAGGAAAGGAATCATTGAGATCCTTGATGTGGATACTAGCCTGATGATCATAGATCCTCTCACAAAATGTCTCCACCTAAGATATTTAAGGAGCATAGGAGTCACATGAGACTAATTGAGTCTTTGGACTATGTAGTGTAGTTAGGTGTCATCCCATTATCTTAGTTGATGTTTTGATTACTTTTGTAGTTTTTCACTTCAACTAAAAGTAATACAATGCTCCTATTGATATGTATTAGACATCTATCTTTTGTGCAAATGCTACAAGGATAAAGTTAGCCTAAGAATATAGTTTAATATTCATATGGTATGCTTGGATTAAATGTGTCTAGGCAACACATTTATGAGCATTCACCCTTATAAGAAGGTGATAGTTTTTCACATGGCAATTTGCTGTAATATATCAATATGACATACTATAAGTATGCAGCAAGACAAATAAGATAATGCACAAATTGATTGCATGAGGTGTGTGCATTACCCTTATATTACACTATCAAAACTACATGAAGTTAAACATCCGACACCAATAACTTTGAGGCCATGTAACTATCTTGGTGTCACAGGAGAACATCGTGTACATTCATGATCTACAGTTAGTGCCATTTTTGGGATTGGGTGAAAGTTAAAGTTAACCTTAAATATTTTAAGCAATGATTTTTCAAAGTAAAGAATGGCCACTTGGTCTTAAAGGTTTCAACCCATATGTGTCGTTTACTAAACCTTGCAAGTACATATGTGTGGACAGAGTGGGAGATTGTTGGAATGTTTTCAAAATTAATAAGTTTTAATTAATATTTATTTTAAACATGCAATTTCTAAATTAACGACATTATTGACTTTTGAAAACTATTTTTGTTCAACACATAACGTTGTCTTTAAAGGGTTTATTAATTACTTAACTTATTAACTAAGGTTAAAAATGGAGAACCGTGGTCTAACGGTCTCCAATTCAAAACGTGGGTCATGATTTTCCCATAACGCAAGAGTAATGACCTATAAATTCCCCCACTTTATGATGGGCTTATGGGGAATAAAGAAATCCTATAAATAGATAGACATCCCCCTCCCATAAGCAGTGTAGTGAGGAATTGAAATAGAGCTATCTATACAATTTTGTTGTTAGTGATTGTTGTAGATTGGCGTTAGAGGCATCAAGAAGATTACCTCATTGATTGTCATATTATTATGTACGATTCAAAGGTATGTAGATTTAATTTCGTGAATCACATTAATTTAATTGTTAATTTGATTGAAGCATGATGCCTATATCCTAGTAAAGTGGATTGGAAAATCCATCATTTCCATATCCCATGCATGGACCAAATGGAAGAATTCATAATTAACATGTTCACAGTCCTCTTTCCTAAACTTGAACAAAAAGAGTTTCCATCTGGTGTCGACAGAATCTCCATCGACCCCTTAATCTTACATGACCTACCAACCTCTTTATTTAAACCTTAATAAAAAGGTCTCTTACCAGGAAAATATCCAACCAAAGAGTTATCTCATTTTGCAAGTTCTTCGTCTAAATCCAACCTTGGAACATGAATGGATTTTTTATTGTAGAGATCTGGGAAGATAGGTAAGGATCTATCTTTCCTAGAACTATTGGAAACTAACTTACTCCATGACACCCACCCCTGAAGAACTAGATGCTATACTTAAGGCATGATATGAATGTTCACAATAAGACAAATGGACGGTCCTCGTCCCACCCCTCAAGGCCCAATAAAGTATAGTTTGGCTATGCTAGACATAATCCTCTTAGTTGAGATATAAGCCACCCCAAACAACTCCCAAAAAACTAGTACTTACTTCTCTTTCGCCAGAGCTCCTTCAGACTCAATTTTTTTTCATCATTGTCTTGGAAGCCTCATCCACATCCCAAATTATAAAGTGTGTGGATCCTTAATTTGTATTACTTCTTTCATGTAGTTCCCTGCAATATCTTTACACGGCTGAGAGTGCTACAAGGAAGACACAGAAAAATCCTATCATTTAAAATTAGGAGTTCAATGAACATCAACTGGAGAAGTGTTGGATCATATTAAAATAATTTTGATTTTAATTCATCTTTAATCTGATCTACATCATGATCCTCAAATTACTAAGGTGATGATTTTTTCTAGGTGGCACACTCTCAACTATGTAGAGATTACTATAGGAAGATAAATGAAAAAGAAGTACTACAAATCAAGATCCACTCCCAATCAGGAGCCAGGAGTTTCTTCAAACGGGGGGGGGCAGCTAGAAGATGATTGATTTTGCGGAGAAAATTTAATGTTAGAGGTTGAAAATGGGCATTTAGGCCATTTTCATTAGTATATGAGAAGATTGAAGTCAAGGCGGGTAGTATGCTTCCCCTTGGCCTCGGTCTTCTCTAATAGTCTAATACAAAATGACCTTATTTATTACCCTCGTCTTGAACCTGAAATCAAAAAGTATTTGATTTATCTTCTTAAAACCATTTATTTTCAATATCTTTGTTTTTTTTTTTTGGTAGTATCCCCACCCTTCAGGTGGGACTAATCTCACTGTCACACGCACCTCCCCCTTGGAAAAGTCCTATGTGTAACTAGTTGAGTCGAGTGTCAATCGGACCTTGAGGAATTCATTGCTTTGTGGAATTTCAATCACTTGACCTACCCTTCCTTAGGAACTTATCAAGGCTCAACTTGCCACTAGGCCAAACCCTTGGGCTTATTTAGATTTAAAAAAATCATCTTAATATATAACATTAAGATCAATCTACTTTAACTTGTAAATCTGAAGAATGAGAAAGGATTTTTGAAATCAAGATGATGACATTTTTTTTTATAGAAAATCTAGGATTTTCGATAAGTGATTAAAGAGATCTTCAAAATAACAAATTTAATATAAGGTTAAAAAGATTAAAACTAATTTTATATAGATATTGAAAATTTTGAAAATGATGATTATTATTGGGAAGAAAAAAATTCTGCTTTTTTGTTTACAAGATGAAACGTGAGTGTTTAGGATGATTTTTTTTTTAAGGTAGTCAATTAACGAAGAACTCAATCAAAGGAGCACAAGTCATTAAATTGGAAAAACAAAGGTATCTCAAATATTCATTTTGTAGATGGTGTCTTAATTATCTAAAAATGATGGAGGAGGCTACTAGGTCAAAGGGGCAATACATCAGTTGACAACACAAGGATATCTAAAATATTTCCCAAAATGTATAAGGTTGCCTAAATCACACAAAATATTTGTGCGCTGGGAGTGGGGCAAAAACGAAAATTGAAAATGTAGAAGCTAGAGCCACGTGGAAAGGGGCTTACTTTTTTTTTTTAAAACAAAAATAGAGGGGCACCACAAATAATGACCTTTGTATAGGGATGTTTGAATAACCAAAATATTGAGAGTGGGAGAGGGGCAGGGGACTCCACCAACTCCCACGCATGTTTTTAAAACTCGTCCGAGTTTACTAAGTATCGAGGTTGAATCAGACCAACTCACAAAGTCACTCACATTCAATTTTTTTATTTTTTGAGCGAGATGTCTCAAACGTATCGGAAAATTCGTTCAAGATGACTCGATATCGGGCCTAAACGAGACAAGACGCGAAACCAAATTTGAAAACTATACTCCCACGCCTTCTTGACTCTGCCCCTTCTTCCAATGACCATAAAACCCTTCAGAGGAGAAATCTCTAATCAAAAGGTTAGAGATCTCCATTCAAGGTGAATTTTTTGCTCTGGCCTACTAATGGTTGTGAGAAATACACCACGTGGAACTAAAGCCAAGCCAAAAAAATGTTTGCCATGTGGGAGGAGAGGAGAGCAGGTGTAAATTAGCTACCCAACTCTCCCTTGTATAGGGTCCCATCTATTACACATTTTAGTGTTTTACCACAACTTCAAATGATGAATACCTTGCAAGCTAATGTTTTGAGTGTGACCCTACACCTAGCAAAAATGTGATACAGCTATTATACCCATTAAAAAACATTTTGCAACATATCAAGAAAATAGTAGATATCTGGGTCCTATCTGTCTGATCTCAATTTTTTTTTTCCTTGAAGATTATTTTAGGTGAGTTAGGTGACACTAGAAAACGAGTAATTCCCTTTAGAAATTGGTTTCTTCCATAACCTATCATTTGGTTGGTGCTGTCCTTAAGTGAACTCTACTACATTTCCTAGCTCTTGCTCCATGCCACACCATGTGCTTTGCCCGTATTATATACCCCATGCTCCCCATACCCATACCCACATTAAGAAACACCCATATTTCATATTTCAGTATATATAACATCCAATCGAACCAGTTGGTGGTCAAAAATATGTCAGTTGGACTGTGGTTGGACACTTCAACTTTCTTAGAGAGACGTTCGATATTTAATTTTTTTTAATAATAATAATATAATTTCTTGTAAAATAAATTCCTTTATTTTCATGAAAAAAAATAATACAAAAATGTAATATTAAGGAATGCAAAAGATTTTCATTTTTGGGGTAAATTACCATATCATGAGTTTATGAAATTCCAATTCTGATTCACTGTTTATTTTAATTCCCAAATCATGAAAATCCTGATCGCATGTTTTTCAAACAGACAATCTCACAAATTTAAAGTAGCAAGATCACTGTGACTATGTGAGATTGTCACTTTGAAAAACATAATAATCAACATCTCACTACTTTAAATTATTAGATCGTTACTTTGAAAAACCTGCGATACCATTCTTCATGTTTTGAGAATTAAAATGAATAATTAGCCGGAATGAGAATTTCGTGAAAAGTTAATCATATTTTGAAAATTTTCTCTTTTTTTTATACAAAGATAATATATTTGCCCAAAATAGTTTTCTACAAAATGAAAACATTTCAAACTACCTATTTTAAAATGGTTCACAAATTCTTATATTATAATTGCTTCAACATTTGGATCAGAGCTAAAATTTAAACTCTCTATGAATGAACCTATTTTATAAGACTAAGGTGTTGTTTGTTAAATTGAAAAAATAAGTGCTGAATAGCATTAAGCGCTGAAACTTATAAGCACTGAATTTAAGTGCTAAAAAAGTTGTTTGTTTAGATGCTGAATCATGTTTGTTAAACATTACTGAAACTGGTAAATTGTCTTTGTTACCTTACAATCATATTATATATTGTTTGCATGTTTCAAATGCTTATTTATTATCAAACACAATAAAATATATTATTTCTTATAAAATTAAAATACAATTTATTTTTAAATAATAAATAATACTCAAATCTTCAATTTATAAATAATAATTTCTATTTATAAAAGCCCACAAATTTCAAATTAAAAATAATAATGACATACAAGTCACCAAAATTTGAAATCAACTTTAAAAGAACTTAATTTTGGATGAATAATTTTCGATGGAAATGAAGGATGTGTAATTATAAAAGCACCTTATGAATTAATAAGGGCAACCCACACTATAGCCATTTTTTATTTTGTTTTATATGGGTTAAAGTTTTTGGAATGAACAAATTTTTAGTGAGCATGGTCTATATGGTCTAGAGATCATCTTCACCAAAAATCAGTCTATTTTGCAATTTCTAACTCGTCAAAAATAGTTTTCAAAAAAAAAAAAGGAACAATTTACGGTTCTTGAACTTGTTTTGATAGGGTTAGAAGTTTCAAGATGTGGTGATTTTTTGTGAGGATGATCTCCTCATTGTAGAGATCATCCTCACCAAAAATCAACTCATTCCAAAACTTTTAACCCATATAAGACAAAATAATTTAGTTATGGTGTGGGTTTATTAATTTGTGGGGTGTTTATATACTTATCCATGGGATATAAGAGGTAATATCCTTTTAAGAATAAGGGCATACTTGTCCATGCTGAAAAAACTAAAGGGCATACTTGTCCGAATTGAAAAAGCGAAGTGCTTACAGCTTCAACACTTTTTTTCAGCATCAAAATAGTGCTGAATTTTTTTCACTTATTTTTAGCAATAAGCGTTGAAAATATAGAGTAAACAAACGCACTATTTTGACAAAAGTGCTGAATTTAATTTTTTTCAACAATAAACGCTGAAAAATAGCGCAAACAAACACCGCCTAAGTGGGTAGCATGTGCAAAAGCACATTTATCACAAAACTTAGGATTTATGCATGATTCTCATTTTTTGTACCAGTGATATTAAGAGAGCTGCTATTGGCACCACAGTCAACTTTTATTTATTTTACCTCAATTTCTAAAATTATTTCTCATGCCTCAAAGATAGATTAAAACACACTATTCCATCGTTAAAAATGTTTGGCTCAAATTATTATCTCAACGTTACAATACTTAGTTAAAACTATTTCAATAGTTGTTTACAATTATTCTTAAGCCTCATATAAAATCTTAAAATAAAATTTATTAAACTGTTTCAATTAGCATCCCAACTTTTAATTATTCTAAACAATATACTTGATTTCTTTATTTTTAATTGGTGTCCAGTAAGTAAAAGTAGGGGAGCCCATAGCAGCTCTTGAAATTAAATATAAATATAGGGGCATTTTTGACTTTTCAAAAATTTGGTGTGAACGAACACTCAAGGCCTTCTCTCATTATAATAGGAAAGAATATTGGTCAGACGCTTGATCCGATTTTTAACACTTTTCTCTCTCTTATAAATTTCTGTAACATCTTTCAAATCTCATCCTGTCAAATCTCTAGTCACAAACATATGTTCTTTGCAATTCCAGGCTGAAACATTAGTCTCACTCCTCTCTCCTTCCTCTCTTTCTCTCTCTCTCTGTCACACACACACACACACACATGGGGAATACCACATCATCTTGTGCTCCTTCCATTATCACAGGTGGAGTGGTGAAGATTCTATTCAGTGATGGAAGGGTGGATGTTTACAGCAGACCAATTAAAGCAGTTGAGCTGATGCTAGAGAATCCCAGGCAATTCGTTTGTGATTTTAGGGACCTCAAGGTGGGTTACCGTATTCCAGGCCTTGCAGCGGATGAAGAGTTGGAACGACGTCGATTGTATTTCCTTCTTCCAATTCAGATGCTCTACTCTGTGCTCACCAAAGAGGAGATGGAATCTCTTTCTTACAAGGCTTCTAAAGCAATGAAGCATGGTGGAAGAATATTCCCTGTTTTAGGTGACTTTTGTATGTTTCCTTCAGAAGCTAAAACATTGGATTCACAAGTAGCTAGGCCTGCTGAGAGAACATACTCGAGGCAGAGATCATGCAGACCTGCCTTGGATACCATTGTTGAAACTCCATGTAGGTTGTGAAGAATTAATGATTAATGTAATTGGGAATATGTAATTGAGGGAGTAAGATTGTTTGTTTCTCTATTGTTTATTTATTTTTTTATCAGCTGGTGCTGAAGGGACCCCTCCCTAAAGAACAGACTAAACCAGAATAATTACAGAATACATCCACAACCATAATTCTTGCTAACTCTTGAGGAATCGAAGAAACATCCTCCATTACAACAACAACAAAAAAAAAAAATCAGAACAATTAGAATGACCTCAATGGATGCAATTTCTTGTGCTACCTCGAAATTCTCCTTAAGACTTCGGATCTAGATCCTTCTGCTCCTCGGTGTGCCTGCTACAACACCTTTCTAATGATTAAGTTAGATTAAGTACAAAATTTGGCAAAGTTTTAGTGTTTAAGCAAAGTATACCTTTTTTTGTCTTGCCTCCTGTATTTATAGAGATCAAACCCTAAATTTTCCTTTTTCTTTGTTAATGTCATCTTCTTTCCAATTTGGAGTTGGAATCCGAATTGTAATGTATCTCCTTTAGGATTACGTCTAGATTCATTGAGCTAATTTAGCAACAGATTCCCCACATCTAGGGCAATCCCTGACTTTTTTGAACCTCAAGTGGATAATATCTCAATCAAATCCCCTTATATTTCAGAATTTGAATCTCTTATTGCATTTGTTCTGTTTCCCTGGTGTGTCGAGCTCCAAGCTGGGCATTTGCACTAATCTGATTCTAAATTATGAGACGAGGTCTTTCGTCCCTGACCTCGATCCTATATGTTTCATTTGGGCTCGGATGGACACGATGTCACATCCTAATTTTGGGACTTAATTCCATATATTGTCACGGGTCATTATCTGGTGCGTTCACAAAAATAATCATCCATAGTTACCGCCTCTCGGGGGTTAGAATTTTATCCAAATCCTCGAGATGCGAGTCATGCATCAATGGCACATGTTCTTTTCTTTTTGTCCATATACATTAATTGTTGTGCTAGCACGTCCTCGGAAATCAAAACGACGCAATGATGGATGTTTACTTTATCGACACTGAGGTTGTGCCGTTCACGAAACCCAACAATGACACATTTAGTGCACTTGACACGTGTTCAAATCCAATTAGTTCTTTTGGCATGTTGTTCGTACCGATCGCCTCGATTAACGCATCCCATTAATGTAGAAGCTGCTCATTATTGTCTTGTTTCTTTATGCCATCTTGTTTATCCGTTTTAAATCACAAATCTTGATGACCTTGGGTTTATAAATAACCCTCAACCCCTTTTCTCTTTATTTTTTACGATCTTCCTCCCTTTTCTTTTTCTCTGGTTCTTGTGGGCTTTGTTCGTTTTTCTTCTTCTTCTTCTCTGATTATTGGTGCTACCCACATCCCTATGAAGCCTTCATCAGATTTCTTTGCAAGGTCAAAAAGGTCATCTTGCTCCCATCATACGTAGGTAAGGGTACACTTTTGGGGTTTTTCTTGTCTTTTCTTTAATTTTCTTCCCTTTTTTTCCTTGGGCTCTTCTATGGCTAAGGGGAAACTTTATTCCCTTACATGCCTTCCCATGAGTGTGATAAGGGATTCCTATGGCATCACTGAAGAAATTGGAACCTCATTTACTAAAGAACCCCCTTTTTTCCATGTCTTTCCTCAGAATGCCACCGTGGTATTCTAGGGATAATTTAAAGTTGGACTCCGAGTTCCATTTAGTCGGTTGTTTTAGGAGGTCTTAAACTACTACAGGGGGCCCCCGGGTAAGATGAGTGGTAATTTCTACCAACTCATGTATACTGTTTATGGCGTCCCGTGAACACTAACACGATTCCCCATGCCACAACTCGAGGTACTAGGTGATGCTTCAAGACTTCGACATAGTTTCCTCTATTTATGTTAGTATTCTAAAGCACTCAAAAACCTGATAAACCATATACAACAAATCCTGTATATATATAGATGCTAAAAATATACAAGCAATGAAAGACTGTATACATCTAATAATGTAAAGATAGATCAGAGTGCGGAAGGAGTAGAATTATATAGGATTACAAAAATGTCCTCTCGCTAACAAAGTCATAACTCTCAAGCCAAAATCTATATACAACATGCACAGATTGATGCAGCTAGATATAGCCTTAGTGCTCACCAGGTAGCGGACTCTGATCGTCTATATAACCAACCAGATGCTCTTCACTCATCAGCTCCACGTCCACCTCGGCAATTGCAGGTTCTGAAACTATAAAAAAATGGAAAGAAAAGGATGAGTAACAATAGTTACCCAGTAGGTAAACAAACAATTCCCACTAAGAACCTCTCCTAGCACGAACAAGTAAGCATTCTCAATCATTTCAATACATGCATAGTTTTACAAGATAAACTACGATTAACTGATACATATAGTTAGGGAAGAACTAAACAGTTAAAACTCGCATTACATTAATCAGCAGTACTCATACGATAACATTTTTTTATACAATTCTAATAGACCAAGTGAAAACATTAAACATGTATTTTATTTTATAATTCAAAATACAGTAGTAGATACATAATACACACTGGTGGAGTAGTAGAATTAGAGTGTTGGGATTCACGACTAGATCGCTCCTACTCAGGACATGATGTTGCAATATTATACTAGTTTTAGTTCTTGATTTTGTAGTCAGTCGTTGCGACTTACCACGTTTGGTTGGCCATTTATCCGGCTCAAGCTAGCTATTTGATGTGATCGTAAACAATGAGTCTCTTTTCGATGTATTAGGACATTCGATTACTATAGATTATTAGTGATCACTGACCAATCATCTTCGTCCATGTTTATCAGGCATGCATGTGATTCCCATTATACATTTCTATTCATGTATGACCAATTTTATATTACAAGTTCCTAGTAAAGATAGAAAGGAATAAACCTAAATCCTAGTTGTGACTCAACTGTCATATGCTTCCTATACCACATATGAGCTTGGTTGTTCTTACTGTCCATCCTAGGACAGTACGTCAATCCAGAAGATATGACGGACTATCCCTTCAAGTATTCACAAGCTCTTTAACAGTTCACAACATAGCTATATATATATATCAATTTTTTTTTTAAAATCAATGAGAAATTAACATTACAGAGTTGAGAATGGATATCCAATTTCTTACCATGCAGTCGTGGCCTACATTAAATAACAATGTGAAAATTAAACCAGCGTCCTACATTAACAAAAACATGCACTCGAAAGTAAATTACCCCTAGATTTTCGTTCATCAACCCACACATAGCACACAATGTAAAATGCATACATCACCCCTCAGATGGGATTCTAACATTTCACCGTTCCATTCATTTTTCCCATAGTTTTGATGTTCTACTTCTCCGTTCTTCGAATACCATTTTCTTTTTTTCGAAATTTATCAAACAACATAAATTCCTTTAATACTAATAATTTTCAAACTTTAAAATTCATTTTTGACAATTTAATTTAAAACTCTAACAAAATTTAGTCAAAACGGGATCCCAAAAATGTGGGGAAATCAAATTGTCAAAATCAGTTCTAGCGGCAACTGGTAGTGGCAGAACCATGTTTTTGGCGGTAGCACCGCCAGTCCTGTTGACAGAACCGATGTTCTACGCGAAAATTGGATTTTCATTCAATTTTTTGGACTTCTTCCTTGATTTTTTGATTCATTCTCTCACCCATGCATCAATTGTTAAAACACGATTAAACACATATCAAACATGTAGGTCTCGCATAAATTTGAAATAAATGAAAATAATTGTATGATTTAAAATACATTACAAGTTTTGTTAAAATTATAAATAAAATTTTCGCAATCTACGATTACTAATAGGAATTGAGAGTCCCTTACCAAAGATTTTGGTTGTTGTAGATGACAATCTAGCAAGGAAGTCAAGGTTGGAAGTACAAAAATCAAGGTTGGATGGACTTGGTTGCGACACAATTGATGGTTTGCTAAGCTTTCAATGACATTGTTTTACTTTTCTCCTTCGATAGTAGATAAATCTAACTCTAATTTGATGAAGCCCTTGAGTAGAATGTGTTGGAACCCACTCAAAGTATGTGACTGGTTTTTAATGAAGAATGGGAAAGAAGAAAGACAAACTAAGATCAAGGACCGTGGAAATGTAGAACTCGTTGACACCGACAACTTTATCTTCTTCATCGTGAATCAACGGGGTCTTGTTTGTGGCAGATCTTGAGGTAAAGAGGGTTGAAGCCCTTGGTTTTCAATCGGCTAGGTTTTGGTTCGTTGGAGAAAAGAGACTGAAATAAAAGAAACTTAAGTTTCTTTTATATAAAGGTTTGACGGCAAAGTTGGTATCTTCTCCTTTGTTGTTATTTACATGGTAACTCAATTTTTCAGACTCGAAAATTGACAAATAAATACTCTATTCTTTAAAAAATTTCGTTATGAACCTAATAATGTGATCAGATTTTATTAATTCTCACTTTAACAAAATTCACCTTTGTAGGTTTTCGTAACTTTTTTGTTCAAACTCGAATTGGAGCGTGCTTACAAGCTAAAATATGTTTTTCAACCATTTTGAATCCAATGGTAAAGTTAGTTTTCATTAAAAATGAATAGAACAAAATCCAAAGGTTTTACCCTAAGTCCCATTTTCAGAATTTTTCTAAAATTCACTATTTGATTTTTTTCAAGATGCGAATTAAAAGCTCGGGATATTACATTCTCCTCCCTTAATAAAAATTTTATTTTGAAAATTGAAATCATACCTTAGTCTTAAAATAGTTACTTAGTCTACATCTTTACTTTTTTTTCCATGTTGCTTCTTTAATGTTGTGGTGTCTCCACAATACTTTGACTAAAAGAATAGATTTAGATCTGAGTTGTTTTATTCTCTTGTTAAGTATTTGTATGGCACTTTCTTCATAGGACATGTCTTCGACTACCTCTAAATCCAGCAAATCAACCATGTGTAAAGGACATGAAAAGTACTTCTTCAACATGGACATGTGGAACACATTGTGGACCTACTTAAGCTACGATGATATAATCAATCTGTAAGCCACTGGTCCTATCTGTTCCACTATTTCAAACGATCCCACAAATTGGAACTTCAATTTACCCTTTATGCCAAACTTGGAGATTCTTTTTCAAGACGATATATTTAAAAACACTCTATCATTAACTTGGAATTCCAAAGGTTTGTGTCGCTTGTCTGCATAGCTCTTTTGTTTACTCTGAGTAGTTTTTAATATTTTCTATTATGCATTATGCTTGATTTTATAGATACCATGATATGCACATTAAGTGTTTGATAAAATGTTTACTTTATGAATGAGTGTTGTATGCTATGCCATAACTCAATAGATAAATCTTGTGTATCTCTATATTGTGGCCATCTTAGCATAATCGAGAGACCTATTAACTTCATGGGGTGATTTTAAAATAGAAAATTTGTGTTACTTGTTTACCCCCTTTAGGTTTAGACACAGTACAAAACTCGTAATTTCAAAAATCACACTAGAAGATTTTCATAGCGATTTTCTTACCACTGAAATGCCCTTCGTAGGAATGATTAAGAAAAAAATCCAAGATATTGGTTTGCTTATAGGTTGGAACACAACATCTAATGATTTGGTCGGGACAATACTTAAATAAGTATGGTTCGTCCAAAAAATTCCACTTAGCTTTCGAAAGGAGATGAAGTTACTCTTGCCTAGTAATTGAGACTGACAATTGACTTGTAAATAGGTAGTTGAAAATGTCAGCATACTACATAGTGTTAGAATTAGAGATTTGCATAAGCTATTCATCGAAAAAGGATTCAAAGATGGGTAAAGATTCTTCAGATGTCTCAGTAACTATCCTAGGTAGATGGTCAGCTACGACATTCTCTACATCCTTTTTGTCTTAGATCTTGAGATCAAACTCTTGCAAGAGTAAAATTCAATGAATTAACATTGCTTTAGCATCCTTCTTGGATAGAAGGTACTTTAATGCAGCATGGTCTGTGTAAACCAAAACTTTTGATCCTATTAGGTAGGAGCAGAATTTATAAACTGCATAAACCATTACTAGTATTTCCTTCTCTATTGTAGAGTAGTTAAGCTGATCACCATCGAAGGTTTTACTAGAGTACTGGATAACGTGAGGATGTTTATAGATTCGCTAACCCAAAATAGATCTTATAGTATAATCCGAAGCGTTGTACATAACCTTAAATAGAATGTTTCAATTTGGAGGTTGAATGATGGGTGCCAAGGTTAACTTGGACTTAAGCTGGTTGAACACGGAGAGATATGATTCTGAGAAGTTGAAAGGAACATCCTTGTCTAAGAATTTACATAAAGGCTTCGAGATCTTCTCGAAATCTTTAATATATCTATGCTAGAGACCTATATAGCTTGAGAATGACATAATTTCTTTGACTATTCTAGGGGGTGGTAACTTTTCAATTAAACCTACTGTTTCTATATCTACTTCAATCCCTCTCGCAGAAACAATGTGTCTTAGCACAATTATGGATGTTATCATAAAATGATATTTTTTCCAATTGAGGACTAGGTTGACTTTTTCATAATGGCTGAGGACCAAAGTCAAGGGATAGAGACA
Organism: Akebia trifoliata; assembly: GCF_017979445.1. Taxonomy (NCBI): domain Eukaryota; kingdom Viridiplantae; phylum Streptophyta; class Magnoliopsida; order Ranunculales; family Lardizabalaceae; genus Akebia; species Akebia trifoliata. The sequence continues at coordinate 11,215,135 of NC_141383.1, read as the reverse complement.
TTCCTCAAAACTTGATCCGAAAATCGATAAATCGTCCATGAATACTTCGAGATATCTTTCTATCATATCTGAAAATATACTCATCATACACCATTGGAAAGGTAGCGTGTGCATTGCACAACCCAAAGGGCATGCAACGATACGTGAAAGTTCTGAAGGAATATGTAAAAGTTGTTTTCTCCTGATCGGTTGGAGCAATGGGTATTTGGTTGTACCTAGAGTAACCTTCCAATAAGCAATAGTAGGAATGTCCTGCTAGACACTCTAACATTTGATCAATGAAAGGTAGTGGAAAGTGATCTTTGGGAGTCATTAAGTTGAGTTTTCCATAATCAATATACACTCTCCATCTGATTTGGACTCGAGTGGGAATTAACTCATTGTCTTGGTTTACTATCGCTATGATACCAGATTTCTTAGGAACAACTTCAATGTAACTCATGCAAAGACTGTAGGAAATAGGGTAGATGTTGCCCATACATTTTTCACTTCACTTCGGACTAGATCCTTCATGATAGGATTTAGTCATCTCTGAGGTTCTAATAAAGGCTTAGTGAAATCCTTTAGATGAATGTGGTCCATTACCACAGATGGACTAATTCCCTTAATGTCAGTTATGGTCCAACCAATAGTCGTTTGACGTTCTCTCAAAATTTTTAACAAATTTTCATCCTAAATTATACTCAGGTGGGTGGAAATGATCATTGACAAAATTTGATTCTTGGCAAGAAATGTGTATTTCAAAGTCTCTAGAAGCACTTTGAGTTCTAATTTAGGAGGCTCGATTTCAGAAGGAACTCGAGTAGAAGTATAAACATGAAGACTTTCAATTTTTGTGTGCCAATGCGCAGAGTCTAAGTAAGGAACAAATTCAAGGAAAGCATTGACTTCATTTTGAGAATGAGATCCTGAAAAAGGAAGCGCGTAGATTCCTGGATTCTTGGGATTTTAATGCGATATGTCAGGAAAAGTTCTAGTCTCAAGGATTCCCACGTTTCTTATTCGAACGTTAAAGGAGATAAGATGAGAAATATGGAAAATATAAATGCCCACTCTATAAATAGAGAAAAAGAGTTACACCCAAAGGTACTTGATTTGACTCATAGAACTTTGTTAAATTTTTGTGGGATCTAACTTAGGTATTGGAGGCTCTGTGTATCAGGGAATAAGGACGATTCAAAAAAGACCCTATAAACGAGAGAACAGAGGTCTCTGAGTGGTCACAAAAACCGTATTTACAATTGGCGTCATCTGTGAGAAACTGTACAAAAAATACAACATACACATGACAAACACCAGGAATAATGGTAGGAAGATTGTAGCAAGGGTGGAAGTAAAAGAAGCAGCAAAGATAATCGTGTTGGCAACAGTAGTAAGGGGTAATAGTAGAGGAGCAAGACCATGGATCTCATAGTGGGCAAGGAAACCAACTTGCTTTGGATGTTCGGTAATTATTGGTGCAAATCAAGGTAGATTTGCAATGAAATTGGGAGTGTTAGTCGGAAGAGATTTGGACACTTAAGAAGGAAAGCGAGTGTCTGAGGTAGTAGAGATGAGAGAAATTAGAGAACCAAAGATGAAACAATAGAGATAGAGGCCAGCATTCTAGAAATCACAACCCAAAGGAAAGGGGTGAGGGAAATCGATGTATCAATGAGCAGTACGTGTCGTCGAATCTCCTCACCCTAGGGGAGGTGGAAGATTTGCTGAGACGAAAGGAGAAAAACACTATCAAAGGGGGTCAGGTTGGCCAACTTACTCGATTGGTTATTACTTATGGGCTTCCTCGTTTACTACAACAATTAAGAATGCCGAGCCGCCAAGGAAGTTTCACATGCCAAAGTTTGATTCCTTTAATGAAACAAAAGCTCTTGTGTAGCACGTCATTGTAGACACCCCATTTTTGTATCTGCCTAATTCGACAATTCATTACCTAGTTGTTGTGGATTCCTAATGATAAGCATAAAAAACTCGAAGGCTTGTGAGTACTATTTTTATTCCTTTCGTTTTTAGTTTTTTTCATCCCCCTACTCGTCACGACTTGACATAGAATTTATGCACGATTAGGATCACTACATCTTAGGCCTGACTTAGCAAGCACGTACGCTTAGGTTTGATACATAGTTTGATAACTTAGAGACTTCGTTATGCTAGGAAAATATGACTTTGAGACTTAGAAATAATCAGACAGAGACTGAAAGAAACCTCACGCTAAAATTTGTAAAAATCTGTAAAAATCACCAAAATGACAAAAATATCCCTCATATATTTTGGACCTCCGAAAAATCTCGAAAGTACTTCCATCACACTCAGAATGTGATTTCGAGTCTAATGGGACTCAAATAGACGAAAATAGAGAAATTCACAAAAAACCATCAAAAATCAATAAAATGATGAAAATACCACTCATATATTTCAAACCTCCGAAAAATCTCGAAAGTACCTCCATTACACTCAGAAGTTGATTTCGAGTCTAACGAGACCCAAATTGACCAAAACAGAGAAATTTAGAAAAAAAAATCATAAAAATGATCAAAATACCTCTCAATATCCAAATTTGACTTAGCAACATTGATCTTTAGGAAAACCTGATAAAATTTTTTCAAAATCAAATGAAAATCAAATGACAATCAAATCCAAATTAAAAATCAAACTCAAGTTAAGAATCAAAATCCAATGAAAATTAAAAATTAAAAATGACTCGACCGATTAAAATTTCATTAAAATGAATTAAAAAATCAAAATCAAAAGTAGTTAATCAACTAAAATCAAATTGAAATTCTAAATCAAATTAAATTTTTTTTTAAAATCAAATCATAATCAAACAAAAGTCAAATTAAAATCTAATCAATTAAGCAAAGTGAAATTAAAATCCATCAACATTTAATCAAAATCCAATCCATCGATTAACATTGAAATTACAATCCAATCGACCAATTAAAATTGATCAACCAAATTTAAAATTAAAATCAACCAATCGAAATCAAAATCCACTCAATCAACCAAAAGTAAAATCCACTCGATCAAATTGAAATCCAAATCTGATTGAATTAAAATCGAGTTTCAACCGACCAATTAATTTAAAATTATCTATGAGAGACCATTAAGGCGAGTAGCGGGGGATGACCACCCCCATTCTCCAATAATAATAATAATAATAATAATAATAAAGTAAAAATAAATAAAAAAGAGAAGGAAATAAAAAACGTGGGCAAAACCACGTTTTCTCTTTGGCTCTCTTCTTTTCCAGTATTTTCAACTTCTCTTCTCCATTACCACACGTCCTCCACCCTCTCTCCCATCTTCCCCATCTCTCCCTCTCACTATATGTTAAAGGAGAGATCTTCTATCAAGAGAGGAAAAAGAAAAGAAAAAAAAGGAGAGAGCCCTATCACGTTTCTATCGGCTTGAGAATACACAGCAGCAACAATCCCCTACCTTGAGCACATTCCACCATTAAAACCAGCATCCCACTCTCCTCTCCATTGACTTGTAGCAACACCCATTCATCATGATTTCACATTTTCACAGTCCCAAACATCACCCATTCAGCATGATTTTTCAGCCCCTTTCATCATATTATCATAACCCCAAACATCACCCATTCAACATGATTTTTCAGTCCTTTTCATCACATTATCACAGCCCCAAACATGACCCATTCATCACGATTTTCAGCCCCTTTCATCACATTTTCACAGTCCCAAACATTACCCATTCATCACGATTTTTCAGTCCCTTTCATCACATTATCATAACCAAACATCACCCATTCAACACAATTTTTCAGCCCCTTTCATCACATTATCACAGCCCCAAACATCACCCATTCATCACATTATCACAAGCCTCTCTCCCACATTTTACAACCCATCACAGCCCCCTTTTCGTTGCCCTCTCTTTTCTCTCACGTCTTCTGTCAAGCACTCTTTTTCTCCATAAAGAATAACAGAAACTTCTCTCTCTCTCTTTGACATCCTCTACTCGGCAAAAACATTCCTTTTTGATTTATTGGACACCCCACAATGGTCATCATCTTCTTCCTATATTCTTTGGCGTCACACATTATTTCGAGGTTCTTTTTGAAGGAATTCAAACAATTATTTGGTGAAGGTAATTTTTATTTATTTATTATTGATTTCATTTTTTTTATACATCCGAATTGGTTCACTGATTTTTGGTCTACGTGGCATTAATAACAACATTTGAATTTTCAAAATTAGTGGATCGATTCATTGATTTTTAATATTGATAGATCAATCGGGTTAATTTTTATAAAAAATTACATAACCTACTCATTGATTTTTTAATCGGATCGACTACTTGATTTTGTGATATTAATGAATCAACTCATTGATTGTTAAATTATCGGATAGACTACTTGATTTTGTGATATTAATGAATCAACTCATTGATTGTTAAATTATCGGATCGATTTACTCATTTTGTAATGTTAATGGATCAACTCGTTAATTTTACGAAATGTGTAGGTTAATTCATTTATTTTGGCGCATGTGGTGATCAAACAAAAATCTAATTTCTTTAATCAAAATTGTTGAGTCGACTCACTAATTTTGTGTACATTGGAAGTTTAAAATTGGAATTTTCTATAAAATGAGCACGTGAGTCGACTCACTAATTTTGTGTACATTAGAAGTTTAAAATCGGAATTTTCTATGAAATGGGCACGTGAGTCAACTCACTAATTTTGTGTACATTGGAAGTTTACAATCAAATTTTTTTATGAAATGGGCACGTGAGTTGACTCATTGATTTTGTTTTGTGTACATCGGAAGTTTAAAATTGAAATTTTCTATGAAATGGGCACGTGAGTCGACTCACTGATTTGTGTATATGAAAAGTTTAAAATCGAAATTTTCTGTGACATGGGCATGTGAATCGATTCACTTATTTTCATGCACGTGTCATCAAAAATCGATTTCATATTTTTCAAGACGAAAATGGCGCATGTGGTGATTTAAAGATCGATCAAGTTAATTTTTATACAAAATTAGATAGCCGACTCATTGATTTTTTAATCAGATCGACTCATTGATTTTGTGATGTTAATGGATCAACTCATTGATTGATAATTTAATCGGATCGACTCATTGATTTAATGATGTTATCAGATCAAATCTCTTTGATTGAAAATGTGGGGGATTGACTCACTGATTTTAGTGTATGTGGTATTAAAAAATCGATTTCATACTTTTCAAGATGACAAGGGATGCAGTTGGTGATTTAAAAAATCAAATTTCTTTGATTAAATTATTGAGTCGACTCATTGATTTTAGTGCACATAGTCATTAAAATATCAAATTTCTTTGATTAAAAATGTGTAGGCTAACTCACTGATTTTGGTACATGTGGTAACTTAAAAACCCAAATTTCTTTGATTAAAATTGATGAGTCAACTCACTGATTTTTGTGCACATGACATTAAAAATCGATTTCATACTTTTCAAGATGTGACCGAATTGATCCATTAATTTTTGGTACCACATAAACCTTATCAATCGTGGGATTCCACTATGTGAAATTCGAAGAATTCACGTGATGAAGATAAGTTTTGAAAAAATAATAATTTACATGAATTTGAAGATTCATGTAAATTCGAATTTTTCATTGATTTGGTGACCTTTCTAAAATCATGTAATTTAGGAAAATTTTAATCGTGAGATTCGTCTAGCACCTTTGATATAAATTGATGATGAAGGGACTCTAGTTTGACCTTAGTCTTTACTTGTTGACCGTAGGATTATTTGGATCGTAGTAGAGACCGATCATGTCAATCGGGCGGGTTCGGTGCCTAACACCTTCCACAGCCCATAATCTGACCCCTTACCCATTTCTCTTACTCGTGGACTGACCCGATCCATTTCGGAGTTATCTATGGTTCCTAGACCTAAACTAGGTGACAACTCCTTATTCTTTAAAAATCTCAAATTTACGAATCGGACCCCTGTTTGTTATTTAGTGGATGGTCGGGGTCGAGGCGATTTCAGTGACGACTCCACTGGGGATTCTAGGGTCAAACTTGACCCGATCTAAGACTATCCTTAGGTTGACTTTTTCCTCGAGTTAACTCTGTTGACTTTTTCCATGAGTCAACCCTATTGACTCAGTGAGACTCTTAGATTAGGTTTGATTTTGTTCTTTCTTTCATTAGCATGTGATTAGATATATTATATTGTTTCTCTCTGCTTATTTGTTTAATAATTGGTTGTATTTAATTTATATGGATATTTGCAAAAATGCCCTAGGCGCAGTTTGTCCTTTTGCACACACTCACAAGCATGCATACTCATATTTGCATCATGTCATGTCCTTATAAACCCAGTAGCTGGATCTAAGCTAACATGGTCCTTCGGGACACAGGGGATGCCCATGAACGCTACAACTTTAGTACAGTACCTTCGGGTGTATTAAACTAGAGCACCATGTACTGCTTGACTAGGTAAAACTGAGATAGTATATCGGTGTTTCGGGCTGAAGTGACCTAGGTTTTGTCATAACCTAACTTCAATCATATAGTAAGCCCATAACTTAGGTGCGGTTCCATTAGACCACGACTCGAATCGACCATAAGTGCTCCTGGGTTGTCTTTCTTTAATTTAACCAAAAGGTAAGTGGGTGGACCGATTCACACCGCTCAAATTGAACCCGCAACATCGATCCGACACAATAAATATAATTGAGAAGTTGTGTTAGCCAATTACTTTCCAACCCATTAGCTCGATTGGTAAGTTGATCTTTTAGATCAATACATGAGTCAATCGAGTTAATTGGTTTTATAAAATGTCAATGAGGTGATATGTCATTTTTCGAATCCATTGGATAGAATCGGTCCAAACGTGGTAACTGACCTTCTTTTTTTGATCAATTTTATTCAATGGATTGGACCTTTCTTTAAATCAAAATGGTTGAATCACATTAAAGATAATACCAAAATATAGATGTGGCTTGTTTTTAATGTGTCAGTAATGGGAGTTAGTTTTTTTTTGCCATCATGATGATGTATGATTATTGATGAAAAGAGCTTAGATGCGTTCACCACTGTCGAGAAGTACAATTTTGGTGCATATGGACTTCAAAGCGTATTTTTCTTTAAGACAGTGATTGTCAACTAGAATATCTTATGTGCCGCAGCCAATTTCTAGGACCCGAATTACCATGTATTCCGTTTTAGTTCAATCACACTTTGCCTGACTCACGAAGATTTTTGCAATATTATGGGGATAAGTACATTGGGTCTAATGATTCATCTTAATCCAAATTCACAAAAGAACTTTCGAAAGGATTAGGAGTTAAGCCTAAAAAAATAAGAAGATTCTCAGATCACGATTTATTGAACATGCAGAGACTTTTAGAAATACATCGAACTCTTGAACACGAAAATCTTGGGGATTTCTCTCCAGAACCTCATAAGAAAGATAGAGATTTTACTTTATGTCTGGGGGTATTATCAACATACTTTTTGGTTTCATTTAGGGGTCATCAGTTGTTAGGCTTCTTTACAAATATTGTCGGACAACTTAAAAATAAGGCTAACCTAGTCCCCATAATACTCGACGAGACTTTTGAGGGACTATCTAATAAGAATGCACCAAAAGGGGCAGGATTTCGAGGAAGTCCACATTTACTTTATATATGGTTATGTATCTGACTTCGCATCGCAGAATTCTCGCAAGTCAAGAAAAGTAAATGGGAAAAATTCGTAGGAAAGAAAATATTGGTGGACTTTGTATCTATGGAAGATTGGAGGGACTGGTTCTCAAGTTTGACTACACAAGATATAAATTGGGATAAATTGGGATCAAGGATGAAGGAAGGTACCGTGCTTGCTTCAAAAAAATCTGATCATGAAACACTCATCGAACTGCTGAATACATCTTTTTCTTGTCCAAGGATGATACCATGACAGATTGGATTCCCTTCATGAATCCCAATGCTCCGAGGAATCGATACCCTATTAAGGAACTGACTATGCACTTAGTAGAACACATAGCTACTACAAGGGATCATCAAATGCTTAATGAATCGAAAGATCAACAAGCATTCAAGAAGCAGAAAAAGTAGGAATAAAAAAGTTTGTCATAAGAAGAGAGTCTCCTCGTTTCTTTTGTGTTCGCATTTGACTCATTGGTACGATTTTCAATGAAAAATCTCTTTTAAATAAAGCCCTAATTAATCATAAATCACATCATCAAACGTAAGCCTGACTAGTACAACTTATCAAAAAATAATAAAAGCGAAATGCTATCAAGAGGGATCATTTACCCACTACCAATTCTTAATTTATCTTTGATGGGATTTTAGGATACTATTGCGCCCAAACTTAAGCGCCAGCCACTTAGTTAGAGTCGAGAGTCAGGTCATTTGGGAAGAACATCAGCACCAAGTGAACCGTCAGAAATGACTTCTAAATCTGAACTAGCAGAAATTCGTAAGATCTTGGCGGTCTTTACAATGAATATGAACATCATAAAGAGTAAGGTAGAAGTGCTAGAACAGATTTCTGAGTCAACAAGAGACCACCTTGACTATCAAAGGGGCAAGGGATCAGAAGGTAGCACGACTAAGAATCTGGATGAGGTTTATGAACTTGACGGAAATGAAGAGCATTTTAATGAGAATCCGATGTTGGCCAACAAAATGACTTAGTTGGAAATTGTCGTGAAGAACATAAAAGGGATTGATGAAATCACGACATGAATAGAGGTTTTGAATCAAATCCCTAAGATTTGTTTGTCCAATAAGTTTGTAATGCCAGAAATGGAAAAATTCAATGGAGTAGGCTGTGCAAAAATGCATCTCAAGGTATATGTCACCAACATACGCACAATGGGCCTCAGTGACGAATAGATGACATTGTTGTCCCAATGTACTCGATCAGGATCGGCGCTACGATGGTTGATGTCCCAAAATCCAGTTGTAATAAGGGCATGGAAAAATATGTCAAGGTTGTTCTAGCTCCAGTACAAGTATTATATTGAGATCTAAACTTCTCGAAAGGATTTGGAATCCATTAAGTAGAAGAATGGAGAAACATTTATTGATTTCATTAGCCATTAGAGGGCTAAGACTACACAAATGTGGGATAGACTATCAAAAAAGGAATAAGTGGCGATCATATTGAAAAACCACTCGCAAGGGTATACTCAGTATTTAGTCACCTAGTATCTCCCCACATTCGAATCCCTATTTCAAGCCGAAAGCCAACTTGAGGATGCTTTTGCCTCTGGGATCCTTTCCAACTTTTCTGACAACAAAGCCAAAAACCCTTCACTAATTCCAAACCCAACGTTAACCATGCCTATATAGCCAACACTTCCACCACCCCGATTCAACACCTAGCTCGAACCAATAATCAAGCAAATACGGGTAGAGCCCCCCTCGACAGTTCATAAATCTAGGGATGACCATCATTGTAGCCTTTCAGAAACTATTGAAAAAAGATCTTCTCACCCCTCTCCAACCTTGACCTTTGCCAAACCCCCTACTAGCTTCACCTAACCCTAACGTTTTTTATGAATTCCATCAAAATCCTGGTCATCGTACTGATCGATGCATCTCTCTCCATTATGCCATCCAAAACCTCATTGATAATAAAAAAAGTCATCACACTTATCCCAACACTGAATATGGTCTCCAACCCCAACTACCATTCGACCTAGTCTCTCTTATCCACCCAATTATCCCCTTGTCGGAATAACTTTCGTTGACGAGGTATATGCCACAAACTATAAGCCATTTGATCTAGTTGAAGATGAGAAATACTATCTTTCCCCACCTCGCTACAATAGCCTGTCATATAACAACTACTACTTGGCACAAATGATCTCGGAAAATTTATTCTTTATAATAGATGAAGACCCTTACTTATTGGTCGAGGAAGACGAGCCATTTTCAGTCTCTTATGATGAAGTCATTAAGCCACCAGAACTCCGCGCTGACAATCCAGTAACCTTGGTAAAGAAGGAAAAAGTAGACCCCATCAAGGAAACAATTGAAGAAGATGATATCATGATTAAACAATTGAAAAAAGCAGGCGCTAACATTTCAATTTGGAATTTACTCATGGCCTCCACAGCCCACAGGGAAGCTATTCTCAAAGCATTAAGGGCAGCCCAAGTTTCCCTCGACACATCTCCAAATCAACTGGCCAGTATAGTAGGGGAAACCTCTACTGAAAATAGTCTGTCCTTCTCAAATTCAAATCTCTCAAAAGAAGGGTCGAGCCACACAAAGCCGCTACATATTACAGTTGACTGCAACGAAATGAGAATCCCTTTAGCCTTGGTAGACAACGGAAGCGCATTAAATGTCTATTTCCTGAAGACGGCAACTTGTCTTGGATTAAAGACAGAAGATTTCAAACCAACTAGCCAAGGTGTTAGAGCTTATGATAATATCAAAAGGGATGTACTGGAGACTTTACACTTATGAATATCCACGGGTATAATAGATTTCCCTGTGGAATTCCAAGTCTTAGATATTCAGTCGTCATTCAACCTATTACTAGGAAGATTGTGACTGTATCAAATCAAAGCCATACCTTCTAATTTGCATCAGAAGATTAAATTCATCAATAACGGTATAGTAATCACACTTTATGGGAATGCCGAAATTATGAGAATTTTAAATGACATAGAAACCAAGGATAAATCACTGCCTGAAATCCAACCTGAACGACAACAAATACAACTCAACGGGTTTGAATTTGAAAATATTCATACTGTTCAGTGGGACGATTCTGCAAAAGAGCTCGTTCCTATTGATAATACATTCAGCTGTTATGTGGCCAGTATGTTCAAAAGCATGAGATTCTTCCTAGACATGAGCTTGGGTCGTAGACAACAGGAGATAAAAGCTGCACCAACTATTCAAGAAGTAGTTGGGACATTTGGATTAGGGTATGAACCTACCAAAGAAGATTGGGCCCGATATTAGAAGATAAGGAAAGATAAGGCAAATGCGAGGAAACAAGGGCATGTCGTTTATTTGATCAACACGAATCTTTATCGCAAAACCCTTGTTGGGCGTTTCGTGAAAGAAGGGGAAGATTTCCCTTATTGTGATTTTCCAGAACCCTTCATCAACCACCTCACGGGTACTTGTTAGCCAGGATTCGAGATTTTTTTCGAGATGAGTTGGCCTAACAAGAAAGAAAACAAGGTATCTGAGGAATTGAAGGAGCTGATGATTGGTAGAAAACCATGGATTCACTCAATATCGCTCAGATGTTTCTTGAAAAAGAAAATGTGTCAGTCCTGTCAGTCAAGAGTGGTGTTCAAAATCCACAGTCTGTAATCAAATGCACAGTCGGGTCTCTTTCCTATTACCATGTAATGAGTCATTTGTTGTATGTTGAGTCTAGTCATGTTAAATCTGTCGAGTCTACAATAAGTCTTGTCACCTTATCTATCTTTAATGAAATATAATTAGTTTCTGATTACCCTGAGTGCAATAATGATTTAACTGATAATCTGATTTCGAAGGATGAATCTTATGATGAAAAAACTCCTATTGAATTAATTAAATTGTTTAAACAAGAAGATGAACGTCGGGCTCAACTTGTAATGGAAGAAATAGAACTAGTTAATCTCGGGACTAAAGAAAATCCTAAGAGATTCAAATTGGTGTCACCTTATCTCCCGAGGAACGTAAAAGGATAGTGGATTTGATTAGAAAGTTCAAAGATGTATTCACGTGGTCATATGAGGACCTGCCAGGAGTAAGTACGGATATTGTTTAACATCAATTCCATTGCATCTCAATGCTCGGCCAGTAAAGTAGAAACTCCGATGTGTGAAGCCAGAATGGATTTTGAAGATTAAGAAAGAGGTCACTAAGCAGATCAATGCCAGATTCTTGGAAGTGGTAGAGTACCCAGAATAGATCGCTAATGTGTGTGAATTTCAGAGATTTAAATAAGGCAAGTCTAAAAGATAACTTTCCGTTGTCTCACATAGATGTATTGGTTGATAACACAGCATGACATGCCATGATTTCTTTTATGGATGGATTTTCAGGATACAACCAAATAAAGATGGACCCTCACGACATGCAAAAGACATCATTCATCATGGAAATGAGAAACTTTTGTTACAAAGTCATACCTTTTAGTTTAAAGAACGCTAGAGTTACCTATCAGAGAACAGCTACGACCTTATTGCACGACATGATACACAAGGAAGTCGAGGTTTATGTGGATGACATGATCGTGAAATTCAAAAAATGATCGGGACACATCACTGCACTAAAAACGTTTCTTACAAGGATTCAAAAATACCAGTTGCGTCTCAACCTTCAAAAATGCATATTCGAAGTGACTTCTAGAAAATTACTTGGATTCGTAGTCAGTTAAAGGGGGATCGAAGTAGGCCCTGGAAAAATCAAAGCTATACAAGATATGGCACCTCCTAAGACTGAAAAATAGATTCGAGGGTTCTTAGGCAGAATTCAGTATGTCAGCAGATTCATCGCTCAGCTCACCAATGTGTACGAACCTATATTCAAGTTTCTAAAAAAGAATGAACCAATAGTATGGAATGAGCAATGCCAAAAAGCTTTCGACGAAGCCAAGGAGTATCTCTCAAATCTACCTATTTTGGTTTCACCTACCTCGGGTGAACCTTTTCTCCTTTACTTGCCAATCACGGAAGAAGCTATGGGATGCATGCTGGTACAGTACGACAAAGATAGTCACAAAGAAAGAGCCATCTACTATATCAACAAGAAAATGTTAGAGTATGAACGAAAGTATTCAGCTCTCGAAAAGACCTGCCTAATACTAGTATGGGCTACTCAAATGTTTCGACACTACATCCTTTCTCATTCAGTCATTTTGTTATTTCGGATGGATCCCTTAAAATATCTCTTAGAAAAGTCGGCATTGACAAGAAGGACTGCACGATGGTTATTGTTGTTATCAAAATTCGATATTATGCATGTCACACAAAAATCTATCAAGGAAGAGCAGCAGCAGCAGAATACTTGGTTAATCATCCAATGGTAGAAGGAACAAGACCTATCGATCAATTCCTAGATGAAAATATCCTGAATCTTGAAAAAGAATCACGAGACCGAGTATGGTAGTTATACTTTGATGGAGTGGCAAATCAGAACAGGTATGGAATAGGGGTAGTCTTGTTCTTTCTCGAAGGATGCCACATTCTAATTGCTATTAAGCTAGTTTTCTCCAATACTAATAATACAGTTGAATACGAAGCGTGCATCGTTGGACTTGAGGCTACTTTGAATCTAGGTGTCACAGAAATTGAAGTATTTGGAGATTCAGCGTTAGTCATACATCAGTCGTTGGAAGAATGAAAAATTAAGGATGTGAAACTAAAATCCTATCATGAATATCTGCTAAATTTAGTAGGAAAGATCAAAACCATCTTGTTCCAACATCTGTCAAGGGAAGAGGACAGATTCGCTGACGCTCTGGCTATTATCTCTTCAATGATCCATTTGCCTTCAGGCATGGAACTAAGGCCTATCACAATCAAAATTAAAGATAAACCTGCATATTGCCATCAGGTCGACATCGTTACTCGACTCCTTAACGGAAATTCATGGTACATTGACATCCAGAAAGTATTGGAAAAACAAGAGTTCCCAGTTAAAGCGTTAAGAAAAGGATGACAAATCCTACAAAGATTGGCATCCCAGTTTATCCTGTGTGTAGGAAATTTATATAAGAGATCATATGTCGGAATTCATTTGTCATGTGTTGATGAAAATCAAGCTGAATGGATAATGGAAGAGTTGCATTCCGGAGACTGTGGATCGCATATGAGTGGGAAAACGTTAACTAAACAAATCATGAGATAGGGGTATTATTGGCCAACAATGGAAATAGCCTATCATCACTTGGTAAATACTTGCGATAAATGTCAAGTACACACAAATCTCATGTATGTACCTCCATCTCAGTTTGTTGGTTTGACTTCTCCATGGCCATTTTCTGTTTGGGAAATTGATATAATTGGCAAAATCACAACTAAAGCATCGAATGGACATGAGTACATTCTAGTAGCCATTGATTATTTTACAAAATGGCTGGAGGCTAATTCGTACACTGTTCTCACTGCATCCAAAGTTGTCAAGTTTGTCCAAACACATATTATCAGCCGATATGGGGTACCTTCTGAACTGATCTTTGATAATGGGTCACACTTCAAAGCTGAAGTTATTACTCTATATTCAAAGTTTAAGATCCGACACCACAAATCATCACCCTATCGTCCTCAGACTAACGGAGCAGTTGACACAGCCAGTAAGAATCTCAAGATGATCACCAGGAAGATGTGTCAATTGCATAAGGATTGGTATGAAAAATTATAATTTTTGCTTTGGGCATATCGTACCTCGATACGATCTTCCACCGGGCCACCTCTAATTTATTAGTGTATGGAATGGAAGCTGTCTTACCTGTTGAAATAGAAATCTCGTCCCTCAGGATTCTAATGGAAAGTCAATTATCAGAAGCAGACTGGTTTGTCACCGATACGAAGAGTTGAATTTAATCAATGAAAAATGACTTAGAGCTTTGTACCATATGCAAGCTTATCAGAGAAGAGTCCTTCGAGCATTTGATAGAAGGGTTAAAGTTCACTACTTACAAGTTGGAGACCTAGTACTCAAAGAAAACCAAGCACCCATCTTCGATCCTAGAGATAAATTCAAACCCAATTGGGGAGGTTCCTTCATAGTCAAAGAGGTGTTGCCTAGGAAAACCATTAAACTCCAAGATCACGATGGTGTCGAATTAATAAAATCGACAAACCTTGACCAGATCAAGTTGTACTGCATTTGAGGAGGCCATCTTCGGTCGAACCAATTTTCTTGTTACCAAGTTAAATATCTCCTTTCTTAGCCCCCTTGCAGCCCTTTTCATAATAATAATAATAATAATAATAATAATAATAATAATAATAATAATGCCTTTTTCTTTCTCAACCAGATTACCTAACCTAGGGGAGAGATAATTCAAATTACGTTTTGGTCTGATCCCAACATTCTAGTATACGTTGGCAACTTGAGAAGTTACTTTAGGCCTGATTAGTTCAGAAAATAAAAAATATATGTTCCCCCGTAAAGAGAAAAAAAATACAAAGAAAAAATTGTCAGAATAGGGAGAAAAAAAAACATTTTTAAAGGAATGCCACATAAGAGGCATCTAGGTTTTTGAGCCTCAAATTTTTTTCATTTTATGCCTAATCCTAAGCTTACCTATTAAAGTCCGCCGAAGTACCGTGCGAAACAGTCAAGGAAGGTAGCAAGCAAAATCAGAAAGTTACTTCAAAAATATTTAAAAAAAATGGCTTGCTAAGTTGAAAATCCGAAAGGGAGATTTAGGCAAAAATTAAGGCAAGCTCGCAAGGTTGAAAATCCAAAAGGATGACTTTGGCAACAATTAGAGTAAAGAAAAAATTATAAGCTCGCTAGATCGAAAACCTGAAAAGGCGGTCTAGGAAAAAATTAGAGTACGCTCGCTAAATTGAAAACTTGAAAAAGTAATTTAGGCAAAAGTTACAGCAATCAAAAGAAAATTTCCATCGAGTCGAGAATTTGAAAAGATGAGCCGAGTCGGAACATCAAAAGTTTGAATGACCAAGCTTGAATACTCAGCTTAAATCAGGTAAAGACTCAAAAGCTACATGTATCTCGTTTACGACTGATCTGAAAAGTTTATTTCCCTAAGCAAGCCAAAAGGGAAATAACGTGATCTCCAAGATGAATCTCAAAAGTGAATATTTGGTCCCAAAGGTTGAGCCTGACTCATGATCTTCAATAGAGTAAAAATTAAAAGTGAATCCTTATTGCACTTGTGGTAATCCAATACTTCTAATTTTCATCTTTAGGGGCACTTCTTTTATTTTCTAAAGCATATTTATTTTTCCCTACATTAGGGGCATGTCTTTTCAAAATGTGTTCAATTATCCCCAGTGTAAGGTTCTATTGAACTAGGGACATTTTTGTTCTTAAGCTTGATCAATTCCAACTCCAAAGGATAAGGAAAATTCGAAATTAAAGGTTACCCTCTCGATAGCAATTTTGAAAGCCCCTGAGATTCAAAGATAAGTTGGCCTAACCTTCATAAACTCCAACTCTTTGTTTAAAAAATCACAAAAAAAATTTCAATAAAAAAATATGATTCCTGTGGAGTGAGATTTTACTCTAATATTTTATTCAGACCTATCGATATTCTTTCTCGAATTTTTGCTTAGACCTGCCGAGATTCTTTCTTGGATTTTGCTCCGACCCACCGAGATTTATCTTGGATTATACTCAGACTCTGCTTAGATTTTGTTCAGACATGCCAAGATTCTTTCTCGAATTTTGCACAAACCCGTCGAGAATCTTTCTCGAACTTTGCTCAGACCTGTCGAGATTCTTTTTCGAATTTTCTTAGACCTGCCTAAATACGTCTCGGATTATTATTAGACCTGCTCAGATTGTGCTTAGACCTGTCGAGATTCTTTCTCGGATTATACTAGACCCGCCTCAGATTTTGCTCAGACCTGCCAAGATTTGTCTCAGATTATACTTAAGCCCTGCTCAGATTTTGCTCAGACCTGGCAAGATTCTTTCTCAAATTTTACTCAAATATGTCGAGATTCATTTCAGATTATTCCCAAACCTACTCAGATTTTGCTCAAACCTGTCGAGATCATTCTCGGATGTTGCTCAGAACCGCTAAGATTTTTCTCAAATTATGCTCAGACCTTATGCCCAGTTTTACTCAGATTATGCTAAGATTTTACTCAATTTTATCCAATTTTTTTTCAAACGTTGCTCGAATTTTATGTTGACCTTAACATTTTTTCATTGTTAAGATTCTTATCCTCCTAACATAAATGTGCAGAATGGAGGTGCACATTTTCAAAATTATCACTATACAATGGCACACACGTCCACTTGCATTGCAATCACATTAGTCAAGGAGAACTTTTCAAAATTCAAGGATTTGACTATTTTTCCAAGGAGAGGTTACCCTCAAGGATCTGGACGCTTCAACAAATTGCCGAATCAGATTGCAAAATGAGTTGTCACTGGCTTTGTCATTTTGATGTCACACAATCTACCACAATAGATTGGACATCTAGTTTGCTTCCACCCTTTGCCAAAGAGGGAGATTTGTAGACAACCCATTTTTCCATCTGCTTAATTCGAAAATTTATTGCTCGGTTTTTTTGAATTTCTAATGATGAGCATAAAGAACTCGAAGGCTTGTGAGTATTATTTTTTATTCCTTTCGTTTTTAATTTTTTTTCATCCTCCTATACTCGTCATGACTCAACATAAAATTTACGCATGCTCAGGATCGCTACATCTTACGTCTGACTTAGCAAGCACGTATGCTTAGGTTCGATATACAGTTCGATAACTTAGAGACTTCGTTATGCTAGAAAAATATGGCTTCGATTACTATAAATTATTAGTGATCACTGACTAATCATCTTCGTCTATGTTTATCAGGCATGCATGTGATTTCCATTATACATTCCCATTCATGTATGACCAGCTTTATATTACAAGTTCCTAGTAAAGATAGAAAGGAATAAACCTAAATCCCAGTTGTGACTCAACTCTCATACGCTTGCCATACCACATATGAGCTTGGCTGTCTTTATCGTCCATATCAGGATAGTACGTCAATCCAGATGATATGACGGACTATTCCTTCAGGTATTCACAAGCTCTTTAACAGTTCACAAAATAGCTATATATATATATATATATATATATTATATATATATATATATATATATATATATATATATATATATATATATATATATATCATTTTTCTTTGAAAACAAATGAGAAATTAACATTACAGAGTTGAGAATGGATATCCAATTTCCTACCATGCAGTCGTGGCCTACATTAATTAACAATGTGAAAATTAAACTAGTGCTTTGCGCTAATAAAAACATGCACTCGAAAGTAAATTACCCCTAGAATTTCGTTTATCAACCCATACACAGCACACAATGTAAAATGCATACATCACCCCTCAGTAGGATTCTGACATTTCACCGTTCCATTCATTTTTCCATTTTTTTGATGTTCTACTTCTCGATTCTTCGAATACCATTTTCTTTTTAAGAAATTTATCAAACTACATAAATTTCTTTAATACTAATAATTTTCAAACTTTAAAATTCATTTTTAACAATTTAATTGAAAACTATAGAAAAATTAAGTCAAAACGGGATCCCAAAAATGTGGGGAAATCGCATTGTCAAAATCAGTTATGGCGGTAACTATTAGAGCGTCTAGCAGGACATTCCTATTATTACTTTTTGGATGGTTACTCTAGGTACAACCAAATACCCATTGCTCCTATCGATCAAGAAAAAAAATTTACTTGTCCCTTTGGAACTTTTGTGTATTGTTGCATGTCCTTTGGGTTGTGCAGTACACCCACTACCTTCTAGCGGTGTATGATGAGTATTTTTTCAGATATGATAAAAAGATATTTAGAAGTGTTCATGGATAATTTTTCAGTTTTCAAATCAAGTTTTAAGGAATGTTTCAATCACTTGACTTTGGTCCTCATACGTTGTAAAGAAGTCAACCTAGTCGTCAGTTCAGAAAATCTCATTTTATGGTAACATCTAGATTCTACTATGACACATTGTTTCTTTGAGAGGGATTGAAATGGATAAAGTTAAAGTAGGTTTAATTGAGAAGTTACCATCTCGTAGAACAGTCAAATAAATTATGTCATTCCTAGGCCATGCAGGTTTCTACCTTAGATTCAATAAAGATTTTGAAAAAATCTCAGAGCCTTTATGTGAACTCTTAGGCACAAGGATGTTCCTTTCTACTTCTCAGAGTCATGTCTCTCTATGTTTAATCAGCTTAAGTTTGAGTTAGCCTCAGCACCCATTATTTAACCTCTAAATTGGAATATTCCATTTGAGTTTATGTGTGACACTTCAGATTATGTGATAGGTGCTCTTTTGGGTCAATGAATCAATTAACACCCTCAGGTTATCTAGTATACCAGTAAAACTCTCAGTAATGCTCAACTTAATTACTCTACAACAGAGAAGGAAATGCTAACAATAGGATTGAAAGCCGTGGTCTATATAGACAATGTCGTATTAAAGTGTCTTCTATCCAAGAAGGATGCTAAAGTAAGATTAATCCGTTGGATTTAACTATTGTAAGAGTTTAATCTCGAGATTTGAGATAAAAAAAGGTGTAGAAAATGTCGTAGCTAACCATCTATCGAGGATAGTTACTGAGTCATCTGAGGAATCTTTACTCATCATTGAATCCTTTCCTGATGAGCAACTCATGCAAATCTCTAATTCTAGCTGTGCAGTCGGAATTCGGTTAACAGTGCTAATGGACTCTGCCTCACGGGTCCAAAGTCAGTATTGTCGCCTCCCTCCTTGTGCCGACACGGTACTTGTCAAAATCACTCCGATGCTCAAGTTAGTGCAAATAATGTTATTTATAGATCCTTTTGTGAATTAGGGTTTCCCCTTCTCACAACGGGTAATCTCGGGGAATCCCCTGATTCCTTAGACCTATAAATGGAATGCGGATATTCTAGATTGCATATACTATACTTGGGAGATCTTCTTTGAGATCTCTGGGCTTGAAGTATGCATATCAGGATTACGGGTATTTTTTGACCAGGTTTGCCTTGCCTAGCTAGCCAGGTTTTATTCAGTATTGTGTTGCCCTTCTAGCTAGACTACGGTTTGGCTTACCCTTCTGTTGGGTAGCACTCGTATGCTAATTTGGGCATGGTACCACTTAACTATCCTAGACATGTGTATGGTCTAGATAATTACGTGGTTATTTTCCTCTACACTAACAATTCGTGGTATATTGATATTGACAATTACCTAGGTACATGTCAATTGCTAGTCTCAATGACTAAGCAAGAGAAATTATGTTTCCTTTCAAAAACCAAATGGTATTTTTGGGACAACCATACTTATTCAAGTACTATTTCGACTGGATCATTGGACATTGTATTCCAACCTATAAGTAAATATCTTAGAGTTTTCTCATAATCATGTCTGTAGAGGGTACTTCAATGATAAACAAATCACTACGAAAATCTTGCAGTATGGTTTCTTTTAGCTTTCCATTTTTTGAGAGGCTCACGAGTTTAGTAAATCTTGTAATCGATGTTAGAAATTAAGAGAAACGAAATGCCACAGAATCCTATTATGATCATCGAGATTTTTGATGTTTGGGGCATAGATTTTATGAGACCCTTTCCTATCTCCCAATGATACCAATATATCATCATTATCGTTGATTATGTGTCCAAATGGGTAGAAGCTATAGCATGTGGAATGAACGATTATAAGGTGGTGATTAAATTTTCCAAGGAGGCCATCTTATAAAGATTTGGTACTCCGCGAGCGATCATAAGTTATGGTGGCTCGCATTTTTGCAATAACATCTTTGCAATGTTGATGAGGAAATACATCTTAATTCATAAAATTACAACACCTTATCCACAAATATGTTGACAGATAGAGATTTCTAATAGGGAAATCAAGACCATTTTAGAAAAAACAGTCAATCCTTCTTGGAAAGATTGATTTTTGAGATTAAATAACTCGATATGGGCCTATCGAATTGCTTTTAAAACACCAATAAATATGTCTCCTTATTCGTTAGTTTTTTTGCAAGGCCTGTCATCTCCCTATAGAATTTGAGCATCGAGCATATTGGGCGATCAAGCACTTTAACTTTGATCTCGATAAAGTTAATGAAAATTGCAAGTTACAACTTGATGAATTAGAAGAGATCAAAAATGATTCTTATGATTGTGCTAAACACTACAAAGAATGTACAAAATTTTATCACGAGAAGTACATTCTTCGAGGAAATTTCGAGTCTAGTCAAAGAGTTTTGTTGTATAACAATAGACTCCACCTTTTTTTAAGAAAACTCAAGTCTCGTTGGACTGGCCTATATATTATTTAAACAATTTACCACCATGGTGTTGTTGAAGTCCTTAATCCTAAGGACAGATCCACTTTCAAAGTGAATGGCCAGTGCCTCAAACCATATCTCGAGTGTGTATCACCTAAGGAAGTTTTTTTGCTCAATGAACCGATTATTAGGATTAACAGAGTTTTCATCTAGTTGGAGATGTTAAACTTAACGCTTCTGTGACCCACCCATTCTTTTTATTTTCATAATTTTAGACATTTTGGATGAGTATTATAGTTTTTTGCTTCAGTTGGGCCTAGAACATGGCCATTTCCCTCATTGGGAATAGTTACTGGTTCGGAACCAAAGTGGTAAGTTCTGAAAGAAAAACCAAAATTGGTTTCATATGTTTAGGGTTGCATAACACTTAGTAGAAATGAATGGTCTACCTGTCAATAGATTTTCCTTTTTTGGCCCTCTTCAAATAGTCACCGATAAATCGGAATGGCATACCCGATGCATTCAAGCTCTACATGCTAAAAAGTGACGAGTTGATTCCTTATCACGTTAAGTAGTACTCATAGCTACCTTCCCATCCAAAACCTTAAGTAATTAGTGTTTCCTTAAATATTAGTTTTTCTTTTGTTTTAAATTTTTAAGAGTTGTTAGCGGTTTAGGATTTACTTAATTTGTATTTATTTCATTGTAGGATTTTTATCTTAATAATTTAGGATTTTATTTGTCTAAAAGGTAATTTGGGAATTTCCCATCAACACTAAACCCAATAAGAAGCCCTAACATCTAACACTTCTTCTTCATCTCCATTTCCAAATTTGTCCAAAACATAGCCATCAAGAATACATTTTTCAGATCTCCCTCCTCAACTATTTATATGCAAATCAAAAGTTGTCAACATAGTCAGTACTAAATTGTGACCCGGTCGCAGCTACTGCGTCGTCATCATCATCATCACATTTACTACATTGCATTCAACCCCCACTACGTCGCAGTCCTCTAATCAGCAAGCACAACTAGATTTTCATAGACAGATTGTTTGACCATATTGATTGTAGTGAACCCATGGGTTCTTCCAAACGAACAATTTTTTAGGAGTTTGTTTTCGATCACTACTTCCAAAGAGTCAATGGAACGTGTTTCGCGATACCATTGCCAAACAAGGAAGGGGAAATTTTCTCTACACTGATTTTAAAATCTATTACAAGGAATTAGTGAGTGAGTTTTATGTTTCCATTGTTTCAGGCAATCTAGCCATTCCTTCGTTCACCATCGAATTTTGTGGCATCGCATTTGCCATTAGTTTTGAAAATATCAACACGATCTTAGGAATGTAGAAATCAAGGATGAAACTTTCCATACCTGTCATGCATTTGAATTCTTCGTCACTCAATTAGGTTTTGATTCACAACGCATTAAAAAGATGAGTGAAGGATTACTATAAAAAAGCTTTCAAGCCAATCAATATCTTTGTTGGCGATGGATGGCATCAAAAATCTTAGGGACGTAGAATAATACTTTCCTTTTTGCAAAACATATGTACATCATGCATGTGATCCAAACTAAGGATCCCACCTTCTGAGTATCCCGTTTTATCTTAGAGAGTCTGATCAATGCTTGTGTCAAATCCAAAAAGGGGCACTCACTGATTTTCCGATACTTGGTTTGTTAGATTCTTAAGAGGCGTATGGAAATGCCAATGGATATTTTAGCACCCCCAGGGTGAGATGATCCAATTTTAAGAATTGAAAGGTGCGTTGTCTTTTGCAGAGTATGCCCCAAGTTTGTGGCAATCAATACCTGAGCACTTTGAAGAGCACAAAAGGCCCCATGGTTATGAGTGCCTGATTAATATTCAAAACACTAATTTATCCGCATTTTTCATTGACATTTATCTCAATTTCCATCCCTACTTCATTAGATTAGATAAATAATTGTGTTAAGCCTCAAATTAACATTACATGTTCTACCATGCTAATTAGGCTTAATTGCACAAAGTTAATACATTTATCAGAAGACTGATTACTTATGTTCATCATACAAGTCAAATATAAAATCATCTAGATGGACCACCAAATCAATCAATAAAATGTGCATTACAATCTAAAGACCAAATATGCAATCATGAAAAATTGGACATCCAAGTGTTTTCAAATCAATGTGGTGTAGTCCAAATCCAATATGCCACAGAAAATCTAGAATGAAGCACCCTAAAATTGTTCTAATGTGCTCCACACATGATAGTAAATGCAAGAGTGATGGCGGCAATTTTTGGATCCTTTTAGAGTACTTAAGGTCTATAAATGGATCAATTTCCCTATTGGAAAAGGTCATTGGTCTTTAGCCTTTGGTTCATGCTCTCTTCTCCCCCTAATGCCCTTTGCATTTTCATTGTAATTTTCCATTTTTAGATAGGACTTATTTTAGCAATTCTTTTTAATTTTTCAAAAGAGATAGTGTACATTGATTACTATATGAATACAGATATTGGTTTCAAGATTTCTACTTGTATCCTTGCAATAAACATAGGCTAGACTCCAACTATTTGTGAGAGGACGAAGCCTCGAAACAAGCTTTTAATTATGTGCTTATGTTCTTTATCCTTCCATTTTCTTTATGATTATAGGGTTCTCTTAAAGATTTCATCCAATTCCAATGGATCAAAGTTTTAGATGAATCTCTACACCTCTTATGCTTAACTTAGATGTTTTATGCTTAAGTAAGATCAAGATAAAACATATTTAATCTAGATAATTGGTAGTAGGGACTTCGCACATTAGTGAGTGAAGGAGTTCTCACTATTATCTTATTCAAGCTTCATGCCATATCTTCAAGCTAAGGAGCTCACACCAAGCCCTTGGAGTTGAAGTACAAAAAAGGATAGAACTTAGATATAGTATTATTTGCTAATCCTAGGCTATTCTAATCACTAATGACTTTATTCTCTTATTTCTTATTATAAATTCCCTTTCTATTATTTTATTTTCCAACAATATTTACTCTCCACTTTTGTTTCACAAAAATACAAAAATAAAATTTTGAAATTGTAACTTAGATTAATTTCATTTTACTTAGCTTTGTAACAATCCCTCCTTTCTTTTGGGATCGATCACTTACTTGTCTACAAGTTAAGGACAATATAAACATATTAATTTCTGATAGAAGTGACAACCATGTCAGAATTTTGACTTCGTTGCCGAGAAAATGTATAATTGTTCTAAGTTGGTTTGAAGTTATTTTTGTTATTTTTCTTTATTTTATTTATGTTGATACAACAAAAATTTAGAAAATCAAAATAATGTCTTCATTACAACTAGAAAAATTATCTTAAGATCTATGGAAAAACTCTAGACACATATCTCTAGATTTCAATGTGACGTAGTCAATCTTCATTGCGCCACATTGACTCTAGAGAGTTGAGTCTTCTTATTTTAAAACACTTCTTAAGTTATCTTCTGGATTGTAAGAGTAAGTTTAATTTCTATTTTACTTTTTTTGTTATGTTCAGTTTTTAACACTCTGTTTCTTTTGTAGGTTGGAGAATTTTTTGACAAAAATATCAACTTTGATCCATTAGATCTAAGATTCATTCCGCCTTGCTGTGTTTTTTTTTCAATTTTTTCTGCTTTTATAGTTATGTTTCTTTTCTGTTTCAGATCAATTTGTATTAGGCACTTTGTAAATTTTCATTAGTTAATTAATTATCCAAGAAGGCATGGATTGTAATAGACTAGGGAAAGACGACGGTTAGATGAAATCGTCACGATTCCTTACATTCGCACACTAAAATCAGAGTTGGTAGCCTAAGTCGACTCAACTCGTCTTCACCTCATCTATCACAGGAGGAAAATTTGATCCACCCATGCTTCTCATTACTATTGGGTTACTCCATGCCTTTGTTTGTTATTTTTCAATTTGCATACACTTGAATTAGTTAATTAAGATTAATAAAGAGCATAACTTGGATTGGTTAATTAAGATTAGTAAAGAGCACCAATTTCCTAGGGATGGCACCATAAGATAAGGATTAGAGGTTATTAGCAATTCCTTGCTCTAATTAGGATAATTAAATTCATTAGTCATCCAATCAAACTCATTAAAATAAATTAGACTTTACTATAGGGCCCACGAGCTAAATAGGAGAAATCTGCTGCAAGTTGTGCCGATTGGTCTTCTTGATCATCTGTGGTATCCAATAAGATTTTTCCCTTTGAGGGGATAGACTCAGTCTATTAGAAAAAAGAAGGTGATTTAAAAGTACCCTTTTTTATGCATTGTGCGCCACCTTCGATCTAAACTTGATTTCATTTAGAGTTGTATGTCAATACGATCTCAAAAGACAATTTTATCTTAGAAAAAATGAGGAACAATTTCAATCCTCCATTTACACCAACTTCTAAGAGTCTAACTACTACCAATAGTGAAACCACTTTAGAAATCAACCAAAGAATATGTCCTTTCCAACCTATAATTTCTTATAATTATAAGGACCCTATCGGTCCTATAATCTTCATCATCACAGGGAACACGATAGTTGTACAATTTCTCAAAAGGGTGAATTTCTTAATGCAGAAAGACATAAGTAGGATGTTAGGTGTTTTGCAACATAATTTTCATATCGTTTGAGCCATTGAAATTTGTCTAAATTACATACAGGATGAAAAATCAAGTAAGGTCAATCAAATTTGATAACAAGAAAATTCCTTTCAATAACACATTTTCATAAGTCTGGCTGAAGATGTTAAACTTAGCGCTGCTTGGGAAGCAACCCATGTAATCCGAGTTGAGACCCTCAGCTACAATAAGTTTGACTGAAGACATAAAACTTAGTACTCTTAGGAGGCAACCTACATTTTTATTTTTAGTAGTTTTTTGTCTTGCGTGTTTATTCAACATAGTCTAGGTTATGAGCAATACCTCTCAACTTCATACAATCAACGTTGCGACAGTAGTAAGTAGTGTGTTGTCTCATTTCAGGAAACATTATGTTAATATCAACAAGATTTTAAGATCTTTTTCAAGTGCCATCCAACCCACTTCATTTTCTATTGTTAATTTCAGTTTTGCATTTGCATGTGCATATTAAAATATTGAGGACAATATTATATTTAAGGTTGGGGATGAAGGGTCAGATTTCCACCTATTTTCTTTTATGTTCTATTTTGAAAATCCGAAAATTTTGAAAATTTTTTTGGTGGGAACATTGTTGTATTTTTTTAAAGATCATATAGCTTGTATCTTTAAGCACTTAGTTAAAAATACTAAATTAGCCTTTGGTTGAAAGCTTTGATCTAAAGTCCCCATTTGTGTTTTTCTTAGGCCAAAATTAGAGCAAAGTTACTTTTTATTTGTATTTACTTCTAACAAGGTTACCAAGAGTCAGGGTTAATTAAGTGAGCCTTTTACATTCTTTCTACCTAGACTATAAGGAAAAATTGGG
The DNA here is from genome assembly GCF_017979445.1 of Akebia trifoliata. NCBI lineage: Eukaryota > Viridiplantae > Streptophyta > Magnoliopsida > Ranunculales > Lardizabalaceae > Akebia > Akebia trifoliata. Next base: position 11,188,743 of record NC_141383.1, on the reverse strand, counting down.
TTTGATAAACTTTGATTTCCTTGTTCATTTGGTTGACTAATTAGAAGAAAAACATAATTGGTTGAATATTTTGTGAACAACAAGCACTGAATTAGACTGTGTACCATGAAAAGAGCTGTTTGTTTTTTGTAGAAAAAGAATGAAAAAGGAGATGAAAAGAAAAAGATCCATTATTGCAAGAAAGAAAGAATGAATCAAAGATTATAAGTTTATAAGTAAAAGTTTCAGTAGGGTGAAAGCCATCAAGTATAAAAATGTAAGTACGTTGGAATATCATAGATAAAATCCCTTAGAGGTATTAAAGTGAACATTCACACTTCTCACTACCCTAGACAGGATGCTAAGTTTACAATTAAACTATAAGTTAAACCAACTATTCTTTTAGTAGATTAAAAGTTTTTTCGAACTTACTCTAATAAATCAAATCTCTAAAACTTCTAAGCTAGAATTACTAATTCTTAAAGGTTACTTTAAGTCTAAATTTATCCATAGAAAAATAAGAGTTGGGACTTCATACCAAATATTACTTCGAAATAAGTGACATATCTTAAAAGAACTTGTGCTTTTAAATATAAGTGTTGATTTTGACCATTGTTACTTCAAAAGTTGTTTCACATTTTGTGGGTATATTTTTTGCAAATCCTCACGAGTCTAACTCATCCACTAGGGGTAACTTAGCATTCTAAGGGCTTACTACATTCGCTAAATGCAATTGAGATGTTTGCGAAAGTGGCAAATTTATTTTCTAAGAGACTAAAAAAAGATAAGTTTAAGGGTGTAATTAGTGTTTCAAAATACTAATTTATCTACACTTTTCCTAGGCATTTATCTCGATTTTCATCCCTATTTAATTAGATTAGGTAAATAATTGTGTTAAGCCTCAATTTATCACATTGCACAAAATTAATGTATTTATCGGAAGACTAATTATGTGTGTTCACTGTACAAGTCAGATATGAAATCATCAAGATGAATACCAAATCAATCAATAAAGTGTGTATTACAATCTAAAAGATCAATCAAGCTAACATGTAAACCTAGAGATCCAAGTATCTCCAGATCAATATGGCACAGTGAACATTCATTACGGCATAGTCATTTTCAAATGGAGTCCATAAAATTGCACCAATGTGCTACGCATGTGATATTATATGCAATAGTGATGGCAGTTATGTACTTTATCCTTCCATTTTCTGTATGATTATAGGATTTTCTTAAAGGTTCATCCTACTCCAATGGATGAAAGCTTTAGATGTATCTCTACACGTTTTATGCTTAACTTAGATGTTTTATAGTTAGATAAGATCAAGATAAAGCATACTTAATCTAGATAATTGGTAGTAGGGACTTCACACATTAGTGAGTGAAAGAGTTATAACTATTGTCTTATTTAAGATTTATGCTATATTTTCCAGCTCAGGAGCTCACACCAAGTCCTTGAAGTTGAGTGTAAAGAAGGATAAACTTAGATATAGTGTTATTTGCTAATTCTAAGCTACTCTAATCACTAATAGCTTTATTCCCTTGTTTCTTAGTTTAAATTCCCTTTCTATTGTTATATTTTCTAGCAACATTTACTCTCCAATTTTTATTTCACAAAAGTACAAAAATATATTTTAAAATTATAACTTAGATTGACTTCATTTTGCTTAAGCTTGGAAAGAACCCCTTTTTTTTTTGTTCCCTTACTTGCCCACAAGTTAAGGAGAGTATAAATATATGAATTTCTAATAGAAGTAACGACCATATCAGTGCTTAAGACAAGAGTTTGATGAACCTAGAACGAGAAAAGCTAGATAATCTAGACCATATTTCGAGGACACATCCTTCTTGGATGATGTTAAACCATGTCCCTTCTAGAAAGAATTTACAAAAAACTTCAAGTGGAGGGGTAAGCTGTATAAAGGGAAGAAGGCGTTAGAGCGACGACTTGATGCGGCTGAACAAAATGAGAGAGCACGAGAGTTTGAGATAACCAGTACTTGAGGCAGAGATCATAGGGATTAGATATTTTATTAGGAGTTTGTTTTTTTAGGTTTTTATTAGGATTCACTTTGTTAGTAGTTGTTTTGTTTGTTTGTCTGAATGTTGTATTACCCCTATTTTGTTAAAAAAACCTTTTACTTTTACAATATTTTCAGAAATCCTTTTCTTTTTCGTAATTATTTTGTCATGTATTAGTTACACAGTGTAGGTTGAAAATACTGATGTGTGTTTATCCAACATAGCCTAGGAAGCATTTACCTAAACTATGAGCACAATACCTTTCATGGTCCTTCTGGCATCATACAACATAATCACGATTAATACAGTAAATACAATCGACGATGCAATAGTGGTGAGTGGTGTGTTGTCTCATTTTAGGGGACATTATGTTGATATGACAAAATCGTAGGATTATTTTCAAGTGCTTTCTAACCTGTTTCATTTCCTTTTGTTAATTTTAGTTTTGCATTATTGTATGTGCATATTAAAATATTGAGGACAATATTGAAATTACGGGCTTTGTACCGTGTCTAAACCTAGAGAGGAGGAGGGGTGAATAAGTTAATTAAAAATTTAGTTTACGAATCACCCCACGAAGTTACAAGTGTCTCGATTATACTAAAATGAATACAACTTAGAGATGCACAAGAATCAATTCTTTTAAGTTAAAGCATACATCATACAATCATAAAGTAGGCATTCTATCAAGTATTTGATAAGCATGTCAATGCCTTCATATAAATTCAGGCTTAGTGCATAATCGTAAAGAAGTCACAAAATTTATAGTGGTTCGGCAACTTGCCTACATTCACTACCAAGTACCTTACTCTCGGGTCTTGGGTACCACTATCAAAATGGAGGTTTATGGTTCACCTCGAAATCTTACATAGAATTTTTTTCAAGTCTAGGATAAATTCTAAACCTTAAGATCGAGAGAATGACTTTCTTTCAAAATAGAATTTTTCTATTAGTAGAATCCTCAAACCAATTTGTTCAAATGAGGTACAACCTCATTTAAACTCTAAGTTTTGTTCTTTAGAAAACTTAGAACCTAGTTCTCTTGAGTAGAGTTTTCGATTCTTCTCAAGAACTTGGTTTTAGGATGAAACCAAAAAACTTCTATTTGTTAAAGAAAAAGAAATTTAATAAAAGAAATACTCACAAGAACTCGACTCAATGGATCGATCTACCACGATGTAGCTTTGAGTTCTTCATGTCCTTGAGAGAAACATCTTCATCTTGATGTACTCCTTGCTTAAAATAGATGCTTCAAGCTCCTTGGATTTACCAATGTGTGTATAAGCAAGGGAAATGGAAGAATAAGTTTAGTTGAAGAAAGGGCTTAGGTTGATTTGAGGCTTTCCATGGCTAGAGAGGTTAAAAGTATGTATAAATGAGGGATTTACTTTTCTCAAGTTTCAACCACCTCAAAAGAATGAGGTGGAGTTGTTATATATGAAAGGGGGGGCAAATTCATGGCTCAACAGTAAAAAATATGACCATTTGAGCGTTTGCTGGCTGTGGCACCGTCAGCCATAAGTGAGGCACATTAGTAAATTACCAAAATGCCCCTGCAAAGTGTTTTGGTCATAACTTTCAAACGGTAGCTCCGTTTCACATGCCGTTGGGGAGCTAATAGATATTAATATTTAGAACACCTCCAAACTTCTACTAAGGGATGAGATATGATAAAAATTGATAAAATGACCAAAATACCATTTTTTTCTTTTAGGATCAAATAGAGCTTTCGGGAAGGTCGGTGCCGAAACGGTTCGAAGGTGTGCTAGATATTACCTATATAATGCCACGTATAAAGCATCAAGGACAGAAAATGGGTTTAGGGTAGTCAAATCTCTAATTTCTCCTCTATGACCATTTTTGGTTATCGAAAAGTCTAATAAGAGAACGGGTCGAAGAACGAGTTTCCCTAATTACTATGGGTCAACCTATCACTCATCTATATGTTGGGAAAAGGTCTTGGTGGTCTCATTACCTTTTGTGCTTCAAGTACATACATTGAAGGTTTTCATCGAGGCACATGCGGTTGAGCAGCTTTACCGGAATCTTCATTAGTTTTAAATGGTAAATCAATCCGACACTTAACATCTTGTAATTGACAAAATATGGAATTAACAATCTCCCCCTTTGTCAATTACGATACTAAACCCTAACCTAGATAAAAAAGACTGGGAAACATTTCCAGAATGACCAACACGACTTACACCCGATTAGAATCTTACAAAAGTATTTGAAAATAAAAAAACCTAAGATTCTAACAACTTCTCTCCTCCTTTGGTACTGTTCCCCCTAAATGTTTTACCTATAGAAATCAATTGAAACAGTACACATTGGAGGAAACAACATTCTGCCCCTTTTTGTCTGTATTTGACAAAGGGCATAATCAACCCAATGTCGACACAAAAGATATACCAATAAGCACAGGGGTACGATACATACACTCAAGTAGTATGACTATCAGAATGAAATGCTTAACGGAAGTAATCATAAACATGCCAACTATAGTGTGACTATTAAGCATGGGCATATGGCATGATAAATGACACAGTAAATATATTACTAAAGAGAATAGTGTCAAAACATTCATACATGTGCAAAATAGAATATTTGCAAATAATCAATCATAAGTACACGAAGCATAATAAAAATATTTTTCTATTAAGCAACATCTAAAGTTGTCTGGATTACAAAATATGAGTCAAGATTACATGAACAAGACTCAACAGACAGACGATTTTTGTTGTATGATTTTTGGATTTCTGATGATGTCAACATACAAAAACCACTAATTATGGCCCCCATAACTCCTTCAAATAAGCCGAGAAAAAAAAAACAAGTTTCACCAAAATGTGAAAGTTTAAAAAATTTGAAAGAGGGGCAACAAGCTGAAATTTTGCAAGTGAAACAATAGAAGCTCGAGAATGAACTTAACGGAGGTCTAGGTACTCGAATCTACCAATAATCCCAAGTTAGAGAGGGGTGCAAGCAATAGAGAGATTGCTTGAAGACGTAGTGCCCAAAAAAAATATCAAAAAAAAATTCAATCAAAAGTGGTCACCACCTCGAGTATGACTAGAAAGCATAATAGTAGAGCCCGGAAACTCAAGTCTTCCATATTGGGCAAGAAACAGAAAATGGAGAATTTCCAAGAGTGCAAGTTAGCACTCGACCAATTTTCTCAAACTGGGGGCTAGATAGAGCACACCCCAATGGATTTTCGAAGATGCTCAAAACACATCGAATCCAAAGGTTTTGTGAGAATATTAGCAAGCTGACTCTCAGTTAGAACATATTCAAGTGAAATAATGTGATCTTCAACAAGTTCACGTATGAAATGATGCCGAATATCAATATGTTTTGTCCGAGAGTATTGGACAGGATTTTTGGAGATATTGATGGCGCTAGTATTGTCATAGAATAAGCTCCTCATCTCTTGAGATAGCCTATAGTCTAGAAACATTTGCTTCATCTATAGAAATTGTGTACAACAACTTCCAGCCGCAATGTACTCAGCCTCAGTAGTGGATAAGGAAATGGAGTTATGTTTCTTACTTTGCCAAGCTACGAGACAGTTTTCAATATAAAAATAATCGTCATTGGTGGATATACGATCATCAATGTTGCCAACCCAATCGGTATCGGAATACCGAGCAATATTGGAAGACGAATCAAATGGATACTAGAGGCCATACTCGGAGGTGCCAGCTACATAACGGATGATTCGTTTGACAGCTGTGAAATGTGATTCCTTAGGATCAGCTTGATAGCGAGCACACACTCCAACAAAATAAGAGATGTCTGGCCGACTGGCTATCAGGTAGAGAAGACTACCTATTATACTGTTGTAAAGGTACGAATCCACACTTCTACCAGATATATCTTTAAAGATCTTGAGTGTGGTACTCATTGAGGTGTGGTAAGTTCTATCAGATTGAACGAAACAATCTACTAATTCACGTGCATACTTAGTCTGAGAGATGAATATACCATCCTTGAATTGTTTAACCTGCAACCCTAGGAAAAAGTTGAGCTCACTCACCATGCTCATTTCAAATTCAGATTGCATCAAGTGGGCAAATTTGTGGGCCATCTCTTTATTGATGGAGCCGAACACAATGTCGTCTACATAGATTTAGGCAATAAGGGTATGGCCCTTGACCTTTTGAACAAAGTGTTTGATCAACACTACCCCGAGTATAGTTATGGTTGATCAAGAATTGAGTCAACCGTTCATACCAAGCACGAGGGATTTGTTTAAGGCCGTAGAGTACCTTTTTAAATCTGAAGACTTTGTAAGGATATTAAGTGTCAATGAAATTCTTGGATTGTTCAACATATACTTCCTCATCTAAAATGCCATTCAGAAATGCACTCTTGACATCTATATAAAATAATTTAAATTTCATTGAGCATGTTACGGACATCAAAATCTGAATCTACTAAAGGCTGGCAACAGGGGCAAATGTTTCATCAAAATCAACACCCTCAATCTGAGAGTATCCCTGAGCTACAAGACGAGCTTTGTTTTAGACAACATTGCAAAGTTCAGCGGATTTATTCTTGTATACCCATTTGGTCCTTATGACATTCTTGCCAGATGGTCTTGGCATTAAGTACCACACCTGATTCTGAGTAAATTGAAGAAGTTCTTCTTGCATGGCATGAAGCCAATATTCATTAGTGAGGGCTTCATCAATATTTTGGATTCCATTCTCGATGTGAAATAGAGATGATTGTTCAACGTCTCAAGTTATCGTCGAGTTTTCACATCAGTATGAGGATCTCCAAGGATTTGACTGGTGTGATGATCCTTGAGGACAGGTAGTGTTTCCGGAACTTGAGACGTTGAGGGAGGTAAGGATGGAGTAGGAAATACTCCCTTATCCTCAACCTTTGGGTCAGAGGGACCATTTTCCTTAATGGGTTGATCATCGATTATCACATTTATGGATTCTTGGATGGATGAGGTCCTCTGATTAAAGACTCGAAAAGCATGACTATTTGAAGAATATCTTAGAAATATTGTTTAGTCGTTCTTCAAATCAATCTTTCCCAACTGTTTGTGGTCTTTTAGGATATAGTATTTATTACCAAAGACCCTGAAGTGCTTAACACTAGAAGTTTTGCTGTTCCACAATTCATAAGTTGTTTGTTTAAACCTGCTGGAAGATATACTCGATTAATGATATGGCAGGCAGTATTTACAACTTCGGCCCACAGACTTTTGGGAAGATTTTTACTATAAAGCATGACTATGGCTATTTCCTGAAGAACGCAATTTTTTCTCTCAGCAACTCCATTTTGTTGAGGGTTTTAGGAGCTAAGAATTCATGTCGAATTCCATTTTCATCACAAAATTGTGTGAACCAACTATCCTCAAACTCTCTACCATGCTTCTAATTCTACCTACGACAGATTCTTTTTCTATCTAGATACGCTTAATAATTTTTTTGAATTCATCAAAAGTATCAGATTTTTCTCTTAGGAAGGCGACCCAGGTGAATCTCAAGTAATCATCAACTATCATCAAGAAATGTCTCTTACCACCTAGACTTCGTACTTTAGTGGGACCGATAAGGTTCATTTGTAAAAGTGCTAAGGGTTTTGAGGTTGCAAGAGTTGTTATCTTTTTGTGGGTACTTCTAATTTGTTTACCAATTTGACACTCCCCACAGACTTCTCTTGCTTGTTTACCCAACTTGGGTAATCCTCCGACTAAGCCTTTTGAGGCAAGTCGAAACAAGTTCTTATAGTGAACATGACTGAGTCGTTGATGCCACAACTGGACTTCATCAACTTGCACCACGTTGCTAACACAAGCGACGGTGGGTTCTCTTGTGTTTTCGATAACATAACAGTTATCAGAAGTGCGTAGGCCTTTCATAATAACTTTACCATTAAGGGTAGACATCTCACAGACTTCACGATTGAAACTCACCCGGTGGTCTTTGTCGCATATTTGGGATATGCTAAGAAGGTTATGTTTCAAACCGTCAATGCATAACACATTTTCCACTGTGGGCAATCTAGGACCACTGACAGTTCCTCACACAATAATCCTAGCGGTGCTACCATCACCAAAGGTGACTGACCTTCCATCAAAATCAACCGTGTGGCTAAATTGACTTCAGTCACCCGTCATATGTCGGAACAACCACTATCAAAGTACCATGGCGAAAATTTTCCAGCCTTGAGAGCTGTGTGAATTACAAGGCACTTGTTGTCCCCATTTTTGATTTTCCATTGTAGAATTGTCTTGGGGGGTTGAGGATTACGTTTAGGAATGGAAGGAATTTTTCTTTTCGACTCAGTTTTCTCTTGGACAAGTGAGTTCTTCTTAGGGGACCTACTTTTCTTGGGTGATATTGAAGGTGAATTTTTCTTTGCATACCTTTTGTAGACATCCCAATTTGAATAGACCCCCTACTTGAAAGGATCCAAAAATAACACTTTTTCAATAAAAATTGGCCAACGGGTGTCAAAAATCCGAATCACTAAAATATGGCATTTTATCAAAATTGAGGGCCCTTAAGACCCCCTATGAGTCTAGTAGGCCCACCCAAAAAGATTTGGTTTACCCCCGCCTTCAACGCTCCACTCTCAAAACCAAAAATATGAATTTTTCAATAAAAGTAGCCAACGAGTCTAAAAAGCCCAATTTGCCAACACGTGGCATTTTGATCAATCCAATGATTCCAAAAATCCCTAAAAATATAAATAAATATAAAATGAGACTTGGGATACCCACCACCTTCCATAACCCTCACCACTTCACCTTCGAATCCGAAAAAATCCTAAACCTATTCAAAGCTCACGAACCTTCAACTCTCAAAAGTACATTTTCTCACCTTACCCACATAACCTAAATTTAATCTCACATCACCTAAATCATAAAACTTACCCACCCTCAAAAATCCATTTAAAAATGACCCTAACCAATTTCAAATAACCTAAAATCCTTCTTAAAACGCAAGCCCAACCCACCAAAGCCCATAAACCATTATCCATATCAAACCATATCCATAATCCATAACCCTAACCCACAAACCATTATCTATATCAACCAATCACTCTCTTGATTATCAAATGTGACAGATGTAATCACCCTTTCTCACCTCCTTCATCCCACTACCTATCCCATCACCTTTTCTCTAAACATCATCTACCTACACATCAACCTATCATTTTTTCTCTAAAAAAATATTTCTACTCACATCAATCTATCACCCTCCCCTAACTTACCATCATCATTCCCTACAAACCTCCCTCTAATCTATCAACATCATTCCCTACAAACCCATCTCTATAACCTAAACCTACATCCCTCCTCCCAAATTAAATACTCATTCTCTCCCATCAATTCATCTAAACCCCTAATCTCCACACATCCTTCCACATGTCACCATCTCCCTTACCCTCCCAAAACCTAATCAACCACCCTCTTACACCCTCCATTCTCTTAAATTAAATTCCACTCAATCAATCAACCACCCTCTTACACCCTTCATTCTCTTAAATTAAATTCCACTCAATCAATCAACCACCCTCTTAAACACCTATCATCTCTCCTCAACAAACATTCCACTCAAATGGATTAGGTAAGATCCAAATCATTTGGATCAAAACACTATCGATTTACCTTCATTATACAACTACCCTCCTCTCCACTCTAAATTTCATACCCCTACATTCAAAACTTATGCCATTCTCTACTCTCCTAACAATTCACCCTACTATATCCCTAAAATAACTCCTAAACATCTATAAATACCCCATCCTCTTCTCAAAAATGGTTACCAATTCTCTACTTTCAACTCATTTTTATTCTCTACTCTCTTTTACTTCACTCTCAACCTTCTCTCATTACATTAAAATACATAGTCATATCTTACAACGAAATCAAAAAAGAAGACATAGAAGAAGAAGAAAGAAGAAAAGAAGACAGACATTAAGGCTTAAACGTGGAACATACTCCCCTCTCTCTCCTCTCCATTTCCCCCTTCTACCTCCCTTCTCACATCTTTTTAATTTTTCTTTTAGAAAACTTCTAAAATGTGATGTTCCCCCTCTCCTATTTCTTGTAGATCGGACTTCGATTTGGTTGAAAGTATAGGGGTTGTAACCACTTTCAAAAATAAAATCGTTTTATGGCAATCGACATTCGGATTCTTATCGACTCATGAGAATGGATCTGTAACTGAAGCTAACACTTTTCAAAAATATGACTTTCAAGGCATTATCATCTCATTGAATGAGATGATCCTTACGTGCTAAAGCCAATAATAAATCCCTTATTAGGGTATAAGTTATCAACACGTGGCACTTTATTCTATTCATAATTCTTTAATCAAAATGACCAAGTTGAGTTGAGGTTACCACCACTTAGTAGGGAGAAAAGGGTGCCTAACACCTTCCCTTTTCTTCAATCGAACCGCTTACTCTGATTTCAAGGTCAGATTTGTATCTTATCCATCGAGAGTCACTAAATGTCAAAATGACAACTATTCTAAAAACGAACATTGGGTGACCACTCACACCTTTTTCCAAATATGAATGGTGTCGACTCCAATCTTTCATAGAAGTGATAAGGATGATTGAGAATCACGTATCTACAGCTTGGCAACTCCACTAGAGAAGAAGGCTCTACTCTCGTGTCAACTTGGTCATTTTGAAAACAAAATATACAAAATACTTTTATTTATTGTTTGTTGTGTTTGTTGTTAGTATTTTTTTTCTTTTTTTGCGCATAACATGTAATGTTTACTTACTTTTGTTTATTTGCAAGCTAACATTGTTTGGTGTGTTTGTTTTCAAAGTGTGTTTCATTTTCTTTATTTATTCCCCTGGGTAAAAGAGAGAAATCAGTTTTTTCTTTAGTTATCTAATTTTTAGTCATGCATATCATCAAAAAATAAAAAAAATGAAAAAAAAATGTTTTTTTATCGGCTCAAGTCAAAAACCAAAGGCAATATACTTTTAGTTTGGACAAACAAACTTTTAAAAAAAAAACTAATATTTTTTTGCCAAGTAGACAACAAAATTTAAACTGACTGTAAATTTCTGCTCCGATCTCCGATTAACTATTATAGTATATCGATTTGGGGTAAAACGAAATTTTATTTCAAATGTGAAAAAGTCAGCGCGATTTTGATAAGTCAGAATCAATTTTTGAGTTTGTTTACTATCATTTCTACTAACATTTCTGTTCTATCATTTCAATGTTTGTTTTTTTCCCTAGACAACAGAACTTAAACTGACTGTAACTTTTTACTCCGATCTCTTATTAACTATTATAGTATATCAATTTGGGGTAGAACGAAATTTTATTCCAAATGTGAAAAAGTTAGCAAAATTTTCTCAAGTCATAATCAGTTTTTGAATTCGTTTACAATCATTTACACTAATATTTATGTTCTGCTCCTTGTAAGGATACAAAATGATTATAAAAAAAAAATTGTGGCCCAAGCCAAAAACTAGAAGCAATGTGCCGAATTTTTTTTTTTTTACTCATTTTGTTCCTTACATTAGTCCTGACAACTTTTCTCTTAGACTTTATTTTTCTTAAAAATGATCAAATGGATCACTTTTTCGTTAAACTTAGGCATATCACTTGCCATTTTTTATTTGATCAAAATAGAAATTCAAAAATTCAAAAATTCAAAAAAAAAAAAGACATCTCTCCATCTCAACAATTATCATTCTATCCTCAAGTCAATATTCGTTAAAGGCTTGATTATGTTTGGGTCACCCAAAACGATCCTTGGTTGGACCATATATAAAAAATGAAGTCCTCTAGTCAAACCTTCAGTGAAGATAGGATATTGTGGTGACCTCGTCACAGGCCTAAACATTTCAAAAGAAAGAGCAAAGGCCCTAGTCTATAACAGGAAATTGGATTTAGTACCTTTATTGAGTCCAAAAGCCTGGTGAACCACTAGAAATTATCGGTTGTGTCTAGGAATCTTATCCCAATACGTACTGACCTCTAAAATTAATAGTCAAACTGTCCCTAAGTCCTTCATAAACATAACTTTCCAATTCTCAAGAAAAGCCAACCCTATACCTCTCATTTTAGTTGAAATCTTCTTAGTTTTAGATGTCATAAAAAATGGTGAGGGAAGAGGTTTAAAAGAAAGCCCTCACCTACTTTATATGTGGCTTTGCGACCATCTTAAAATTGTGGACATTCCTCAACCCTCGAGTATAGGCCATAACACTTTTTCAAAATAAACATGTTAGATAAGAATGCAAAATGTCATATTTTTCTCCTTTAATATTTAGTCCTTTATACATATTTAGTGCGTAAATGTACTCATTATTCTTTTATTTTGATTTAGGATGCAAATGGAGGTGTTAAGTGCAAAACGAAATTAATTGGGCGATTTTGGACAGTTTCGACATCGCTTCGTAATCTGGGAATAACTCTCTCATCCGAACTCCAATTGAGATGATTCCAAATGCTATGGAATACTGAGAAAACGATCTACAACTTTCGTGTTTTGAGTTTTCAGAGATAATGACTGTATCAAGGTCAAAATGGGGTTTGAAGTTGCTGCACGTACACTATTGATGCGAATTTGACGGGAATTTGATAAAAATTTGACGAGGTTTATTTTCGAAAGTCTCCAAATCTAGCGCACGAAAATTCCAACTAAAACACCACTTTCCTAATTATATTAGGACTTTATTTTATTTTAATTAGTCAGACTTATATATTGTTATTGGAGGATAAGATTTAGAATATTTTTTTTAGAAGATTTTGTTGGCTTCTAAGAAGGAAGAGAAGAATGTGTAAAAAAAGAAAAAGAAGATCTCTCTCTCTCTCTCTCTCTTACTCTCTCTCTATTAGGTGTTTTTTTTTTAATCTTTTCTTTAGGAAAGAAGTGGCTGAAACTTGGGGAACTAGGGGCCAACGAGTTGCTGTCAAGAAGAAGGAGAAGTTGTTGAAATTTTTCAGCAACATTATTGCTAAGAAGTTTACAACGTTGCTGCTTGTATTCGTTTTCCACCATCAACATCATCGCCATGAGGAACATCACCACCAACACATCTCAAACTTCTTTGGTTGTATTAAAAAGTGTAACCCTTATGACTTTTATTTATTTTTATTATTGCAACCCTGGTTGCTTTTGGATTAAAGAACATCTTGTTGGATTCTTAAGTTGGAAATTTTTAATTCAATGAGTTAGCGACTTTCAGATTCATTAATTGATGTTTTCGGATTGGTGATATGTAGACACATGAATCAGTGAATTTTAATTATGTATGCTGAATTTTCAGTTTGGTCATATTGAAAACTTTGATATTAACGGTCATTGAAGCCATAATTGTATCTCTAATCACCTAATTGATTTGGAATATGATTTAAAAGTGGTAAAAACTATGAACAATAGTTGTGATCTGAAAATTGCATGTTCTTTAGCCATGGACTTTTCCATAGGTTTGAAGAGTAGGTTATTGAATCATAATTCCTTTTGATCTTAATGATTTGTTTAAGAAGTTGTAAGGATACACTAAGTATTAACTTGATTGCTTAATCAAAATAACTAGGTGATGGACTTTTCCAAAACCCTAGGGATTATCTAAGAAGGAATTTATAAGATACATGATCTCTTTAGGCTTGCACTTTGATTCAATTCAGATATGTAAGTAAGTCATAAAATTTGTTATCTATGTTGAAGCAATTTGATTAGTCATTTAATGAATTTGATTTTCTGAATTGTGAGAGAAGATGATCAATTGTAAATATTTATTTCTTTAATTTTTTTTTATTTTTATTATTTCTTTCTTTGTATTATTATTATTATTTTTTAATCCGAATCGCCAAAATTGAAACCCCTACAAATTTGTGTAATATGTTTGTTTTCAATTTGTTAATTAAACTAACTAAAATTTGTTATGACTCTTTAGAATAGGAGTACCCGCAATCCCCGGCCAATAACGATACCCTACAAATCACTTTACTACAATCTTCTATAGGGTTTATTGATGACTAAAAATATGGTCAATCAAATGGCGCCGCTGCCGGGGATTGCAAAATCCCTATGTTTTAGTGTCATTTAACTTGTTAATATTCTATTTTACTTGTTGAGCTTGCATGTAATATATCTTGTGTTACACTTATTGAATTTTAACATGAATCTTTCCTATCACTATGGCGATCACATTGTGATGCTTTTAGGAAGGGAAGCTTATTATTATTCTTTCAACTCTAACTTGTATATTGTTGTCTTTACTTTTGGATTCAAGTACATGAATGTCCGCAGTTAGAAGAAGTCCAGGAACTTGCAAAACGCTTGGCCTTGCTAAAAGAAGTTGCACATCAACCCCCACCTCACCAAGAGGAAAGGGAAGAGTCGGAAGAGTCAGATAGCTCTTCCTATCCCTTGTCAGACGAGGAAGAAAACCCACCACAAGTCCATTCTCTCACATCTCCTCAAAATGTGGCACATGTTGATCTCCTATAAGCCCTCAATACCCAATACTTTACCTAATTGGAGAGCCAACCTTCTTTTGTGAAAACCCAAGAATATCCTTCTTAAAAAGTGTAGTCAAACCAAAAAGATTATTGGTTTTTAGTAATAATCAATAAAGTTGAGAGAACTTCCAATCATACCCTCAAAAGGTGGAAATCTTCAAGTACATATATGGAACTCTCTCATTAGTCCATTTCAAAAACATACTTCCACCCTTACTTTATGAGTTATTTACAGATGAACCAAGGTCTACTTTTCACCTACCACTTCACCTTTACACATGTTACTCCCCTACTCACCCTCCCAAAATTACTTTTGTTCTTCCATTGGTCAATTTAAAAAATACACATCCACCATTGGTCAAAAGTATCCTTTGTTATCTTACCACTATTTATCAAAAAACCAACTATCAAAGTATACTTTTAAGATTTTTTCACAAATGTCACCGTTACCCTCATACAAATGAAAAATCCAAAAAAAAAATAACCTAAACCTCATGTCCATTCTCTTTATTTTTAGGATTGGACTACTTTATCCTTAAAAGTTTTTTAAAAATTCAATAATACCCTTATTTTATATGAATAATTAATGTTCTCAAGCCCCCATCTCTCAACCTAAAACTCTATCCAAATCCTTACTCATTCTCTCATCTTCTAAATTTCAACTCACTCAACCCTCACCTATCTCACTCAACTCTCAAGTTTATCTTTCAAGATTCAAATTCATCAAGGGATACGGTGGGGTTTAAAATCTAGTTTATTTATTTTAAAGTTTGCATTTTCTTCTTTTACCCCTCTCATTTTCTTCTTTATAGAAGTTTTAGGGTATAATGCACACCCTCTCTCATCCCCGGTAGATTGGACCAAGGTTCGATCAAAAGGATGGGGGTTGAGGTCTTCTTTAACTTAAACTTATGCATCATGTTGTATACAATGCACACACTCACATATGTATTACAATGAAAAAGAAATGTGTCACCCTTTTAATGGGGTGAAATACTAAGTTTCTAGCCATGCATACATGCATCAAGGTTATGACCTCAAGGGAATTTCATCATGGAGTCTCTCTAAAAGCTCAAACCTACATTCATATTCATAAAATTTAATTTGACCACATAAGCCGTCCCTTTCCATAGGATGTCCTTAATGTCATATTGAAATCAAATTCCTTTCCAAAGGGAACATTTAGCTCAATGCACACACCATCTTTAGCATGCATTATTATACATTTAGTATTTATTTATTTAAGTTTCACAAAAATAATGGCCAAGCAAGGTAACCACTTTTGGTGGAGAGGATGGGGTGCCTAACACCTTCCCCATCCTTTAACTAGACCTCATTACCTAGATCTTAGGTAGATCTTACCCTTTCCAACACATGAAAGTCACTACAATGCCATGAAAAAAAATGATTTTCAAAAAATCGATTCAGGTGCCCATTCACACCCATTTAGAAAAAAGATTGGTAGCGACTCCAAACAATGTAACATTGAGTTTTCAATTCAAACTTCTCATGTTTACACTGTAGATCTACAAACAAAATGTGGATCTTCTGGATTCGTTATATCAAGATTTCCTCTGAGATCTCTAGGCGTGACATGCACATATCAAGATTACGGGTATTCTTTGACCAAGTCTCATTCAGTGTTATGCTGTCCTTCTAGCCAGGTTAGAAAAATCTCTACTTTGATCTGCCCTACTGCTGGGTAGCATCCATATGCTGATCTACGCATGGTACTACTTAATCTACTTGGATACGTGTACGGCTTAGATAATTGCACAATTATTTCCCTTTACAAGTATCCCCTCTTGAGAAGATGCAAAGTCTCTCCATCTTCTCGAAGCACATAACCTCTTTCTCATTAGCTCCCATGATTCTCTATAATTACTTTTACCCTTAATGAATTGACGCATTTAATACGTCATTCAAATCATCTCTAATGGTTAAGATCAATCAATCTTCATTTATGTCCGTCCACGTGCTCTACTATCATCTGTACTACCGCCAAATTACGACGTTTAGGTTGGACTAAAGTTATCCTCTCAGGCATGTGTACTCCTTTACTTATTATTATAAATAGGAGACTTAGTGTTCATTCTTCCTCTTATTGTGTTATTGCTCTCTATAACTTTGTCTCTTTGCACTCTACGAAAAATTCTTTTTTTTTCTACTTTACTACTATTCCTACCTCTCTCAGACTGAGGTAATCTTATTTTGTTTTCTTCTCTTTTCTATAAACTTATTTTCTCAATGAATGCTAACCCAACTTCAGAGGGGTCTCTATATCCTTGCCTTTTTGTATCTTTGGGTTTGTAATGATCCCAAAAACCCCTAGTGAATGCCATCAAGGGAAAATTATGGTCTACACCGGTTAAATTAATGTTGATCGTAATTTCCCTCTCACTCTCTTCCTCAGGGAGGTAGTGAGTAAGATAAATCAGGTGCCAAGCTAAATGTTTGGCAACTTCTACCATTTGGTGGAGATTGTAAAGAAGATGGGCATTACCCCCAATGAGTTCCTTTCTAAATACAATCTAAAAGCTATCCCCCAACATCTGGGGTATTACTCACTATCCTCTAAGAGTGCAACAGTGGCACTTGCTCTTTCTATCCCCAATGATGACAAAGGGTAGTACAACCCCGTTTATCTTTGAGAACTGGGAGTTCGCCCCTATGTTCTTCGTGAGGGATTTATAGTCCTTAGACCTTTCAGGGTAAGACTAACTTTAGGTTTCTGACTATGTTTCATTCTTTTATTTTGTTTACACCTTAATATGCTTCTAACTTTTGCTTTCTTTTTCTTCACAGATTCTTCTGCCCTTTTCGCTGTTGAAGCTAAGAAAGAGCAGCATAGAGCATCCAAAAATTGAAAACTAGTGGTAGTGGACCTCCAAACCAGAGCTATTAAGGGGATGCCGGAAAAAGACTTCCCTTCTATTTTGCCTCGACCAGTTGCACTACGAGTTTCCTTTGATTAGGCCGACCAGATCTCAAAAGATCTCCCTTTTCCCCTTGCCTTTATTTTTCCTTGGCCACCTGCACGATGGACCTTATCTGGTCAAGTTTCCTTTGGTCATTGATAAGAATGCAAAATGTCATATTTTTCTCCTTTAATATTTAGTCATTTACACATATTTAGTGCATAAATGTACTCATTATTCTTTTATTTTGATTTAGGATGTAAATGGAGGTGTTAAGTGCAAAATGAAATTAATTGGGCGATTTTGGATTTTGGATAATTTCGCCATTGCTTTGTAATTTGGGCATAACTCTCTCATCCAAACTCCGATTGAGATGCTTCAAAATGCTATGGAACGCTAAGAAAAACATCTACAACTTTTGTGTTTTGAGTTTTGAGAGATACTGGCAGTATCAAGGTCAAAATCGGGATTGAAGTTACTGTACGTACACTATTGACACGAATTTGACACGGAATTGATTCAGTGTATTTTCGAAAGTCTCTAAATTTGGTGCACGAAAATTCTAAAAAAAAACACCACTTTCGTAATTATATTAGGACTTTATTTTAAATAATTTTTTCTTAATTAGTCAGATTTTGATATTGTTATTGGGGGATAAGATTTATAATATTTTTAGGTGATTTTGTAGGCTTCTAAGGAGGGAAAAAAAAAAGAAACGGGTAGAAGAAAAAATAAAAAAAGGAAGAGACTAAAATGATATCTATCTCTATCAATCTCTCTCTTTCTCACTATTTTATTTGATTTTAATCTTTTCTTGAGGAAAGAAGAATCAGAAACTTGGGGAACTAGGGGCCAACGAGTTGCTGCCAAGAAGAAGGAGAAGTTGCTGAAATTTTTCAGCAACGTTATTGCCAAGAAGTTTACAATGTTGCTGCTTGTATTCGTTTTCAATCATCAACATTATCGCCGTGAGGAACATCACCATCAACACATCTCAAACTTCTTTGGTTGTGTTAAAAAATGTAACCCTTATGACTTTTATTTATTTTTATTATTTCAACCCTGATTGCTATTGGATTAAAGAACATCTTGTTGGATTCTTAAGTTGGAAATATTTAATTCAATGAGTTAGTGACTTTCAGATTCATTAATTGATGTTTTCTGATTGGTGATATGTAGACACATGAATCAATGAATTTTAATTATGTATGCTGAATTTTCAGTTCGGTCATATTGAAAACTTTGATATTAACAGTCATTGAACCCTAATTGTGTCTCTAATCACCTAATTGATTTGGAATATGATTTAAAAGTGGTAAAAACTATGAACAATAGTTGTGATCTGAAAATTGCATGTTCTTTAGCCATGGACTTTTCCATAGGTTTGAAGAGTAGGTTATTAAATCATAATTCCTTTTGATCTTAATGATTTGTTTAAGAAGTTGTAAGGATACGCTGAGTATTAACTTGATTGCTTAATCAAAATAACTAGGTGATGGACTTTTTCAAAACCCTAGGGTTTATCTAAGAAGGTATTTATAAGATGCATGATCTCTTTAGGCATGCACTTTGATTTAATTCGGATATATAATTAAGGCATAAAATTCGTTGTCTATGTTGAAGCAATTTGATTAGTCATTTAATGAATTTGATTTTCTGAATTGTGAGAGAAGAGGATCAATTGTAAATATTTATTTCTTTAATTTTTATTTTTATTTTATTTATTTAATTTTTAAATCCGAATCGCCAAAATTGAAAACTCCTTAAATTTGTGTAATATGTTTGTTTTCAACTTGTTAATTAAACTAACTAAAATTTATTATGACTCTTTAGAATAGGAGTACCACAATCCCCGGCTAATAACGATACCCTACAAATCACTTTACTACAATTTTCTATAGGGTTTATTGATGACTAAAAATATGGTCAATCAGTCATGCAAAATGGATCCCCTAAAATCTTGATCTTTTCTTGGCTTCTATTTCCTGTGTTCATTCACCTCCAATTCTTTTAAGGCCCTCCGACACCATGAACATTGACCTCTCGGAGTTCCCTTTCTCATGTTCCCCTCCATAAGGGCTACTCCTCCCATTGACCAAGCCAAAAGAAGAAGAAGAAGAATCTGGCTTCTCGAGGCCCCATCCTCACTAGAGAAGCAGGCCTACTTGCCTTAGTACAGTGGGAGTAGGTAGCTCTTGCTTCTATTTCTACTTCTACTACCACTAGTGTGTTGTTGCTGTTGTTAGTATCCCTACTAGGCTTCTTGAGGAGATTCAGGCTCATGCAGGGCAGAGCTCGGATACCATCAGGGAATACAACCTTGTTCTTGATCTTCAATCGCGCAAGAAGCACAGGCTAATCAAGAAGAGTTTGAGGAGTCCTTCCCCTCTAGAGGAGTCTAACCAAGAGGGTCCCAGTCATCGTAGGACTCCTCAAAAGGAAGCTGTATTCTCTTAGGGGGGTCGTGGGGCCTTCCTCCAAGAGGAAAATGAGAATAATATCTTTTGGCCTCATTTTCATGTTCATAATAAGCGTTACGGGGTGAAGAACCCTATTGTTGCTGCCTCTCTACTCTCCCAATCTATTTCTTCCAAAGATTGGGATGTTGTGGATCGGGTCAATGTTGACTTTAGCTTTGGTCGATTTGTCCACGACCTTTATTAGGTAATTATTTATTCTTCCTATTCTATGTTTTTACCTTTCGGCTTTTACTCACTTAACTGCTTAATTCTTCTTGTAGGCCAACGTCTATGGAACCTTGGCTTTCCTGAAATGGCATGAGGTTGAGAACCAACCTGTTGTTCAACTAGGCAGCATGAGGAAAAGATTACTCTATTTTAGGTTGAACTCGCCTCTTCTAGCCAATTTTCCTGGAAGGCTAAAGAGGAAATGGAGGTCAACTTAGCCTAATTTTACAAGGCAAACTTAGCCTTAGAGGCTACCAATAAGAAGTTGACAAATCTTCAGGGTATTCTTCAACTGGAACTGGCCAACTACAAAGAGAAAGTACAAAGGAAAGACGTAGAGCTAACGAATCTCCAAAAGAAGGTATGGCAATAAGAGCTTGAGCTAGGCTCCCTTAGGGATTGTATTGAGACGGCTAGGGCAACTCAGTCCAAGGAAGATGAAGCTAAGACTAGGAGATTGCTGGGGCAACTACAAACCCAATATTTTCGATTGGTAGAAGAAATCTTTTCAAAGGCTTACCATGAAAGCTTTGAGGTTGCTCAACTTTAGTATGAGGAGGACAAAGAGGATGAAGGTCCTACTGATCCTCCTATCAAGGAGATTTCGAACTGGTCTTGGCATTTTGGACAAATCCTCCCTTTCAACTGGATGAGAAAGGGAACCTCGTTGCTATCCTAGACCAAGTCTTTGGTGAGCTTATGGAGGCTGGGTATACTATAGAATTGGACCAAGCTAGAATGACTGATCCACCTGCTCAGGCCAATGACCTACTTCCTAACCTGCCTTTTATCCCCATTATTTACGTCGATCAAGACGAGATGACTGACCCTCCAAACCCTACTACTGAAATCGATCCTCCAAAGCCTGTTGTTGAGATTTCTACCACCCAGCCATCTACCACCAAATGAAGATTTGCTTATTTGTTTCTACTGTACTCTTCTATTTTTGTTGTTGTTCTTTGTATTATCCCATCTTTAGGACTTTTCTCGTATTCTTTCTTTTGTTATTAATGAGAAATTTTTTCTTTCACACAACTGTTATTCTATTGTTCTATCTTCAATATAAACTTTACTTTTCTATACTATTTGCACTGCACACCCAACTGTTGAACTACTTTTTTACTTGGCATAAATTTTAACATTATACTTTACTTAAAAACTCTAATAGATCTATTTCTTTGCACTACTTGCTTTACTTAAGCCAACTATTAATCTGCCTTCAACGTGAACTCTATTCGCACCGCTTGCGCTGCTTATTTTACTGTTTTATTACTTGAACTGCTTCTATTTGCTCATTCAGCTGCTGAATTGCTTAATCTATTTATATTTACTATCTCATCCCCCTAGGTTCTACCTTATGTAAATTTTACTTAGGTGAAACCTTTTAATAAATTTTAGGGAGGTACTTTTGAGTTACTATCCTTCAAGAAGGCTGTAACTCAGATTTATTTCTTTGTTCTTGAAATTGTTTATTCTTCAGCCTTTCCTTATTATAAGGTAAACTGTAGTCTTTTTACAACTTTTCTCTTACCCGTAGGTAGATTTCTTTGAGGACCTGCTCTTCTGTTAAATAAATCTCTTTGCTCTGTTACTCAGGACAAAGTATGGTTGTCTTGTTATTCACTCTACTAGTTAAAACATAGGAGAACTGCAAGGACCGGATTCTAGAATGAGCCCAAATCAATACTAAATTACTCGTGCCAGAGTAGGGCCTCGACCAATATCTTACCTGCTAATTAAGGCAGAGAAGACCCACGTAGGCCTGGATCCAAGCGGGATCCGTATTCAATGCTCTTGAACTCGTGATAGAGTAGGACCCCAACCAGCTTCTTGATCTACCAATTAAGGTAGAGAAAACTCACGTAGGTCCGAATCCAGGTGGGAATCACATTAGTGCTTTGTTATTCGTATTAGATTTGGACTTCGACCAGTTTCTTACCCTAGCAATTAGGGTAGAAAAGACCCACGTAGGCCTGACTCCAGGTGGGATCCATCTACAGTGCTCTTTAACTCGTAATAGAGTAGAACCCTGACCACCTTCTTACTCTGTCAATTAAGACAGAGAAGACTAACGTAGGTCTAGACCTAAGTTGGATCTACATTAGTTCTTCATTACTCGTGTTGGAGTTGAGACCCGACTAGCTTCTTACTCTACCAATTAAGGCAAAGAAGACCCACATAGGTTAGGATCTAAGTGGGATCCGTCTTTAGTACTAAATTACTCCCGTCGGTGTAAGGCCCCAGCCTGTTTCTTACTCTACTAATTAAGGCAGAGAAGACCCATATAGGCCCAGATCGATGAGGGATCCGTCTTCAGTGCTAAATTACTCTCATCAAAGTAGGATCCCAACCAACTTCTTACGTTGCCAATTAAGGTAGAGAAGCCCCATGTAGGCATGAATTCATGTGGTATCCAATTTTAGTGCAAAATCTGCATACAGGCTATTAGCGAGTAGAAAATATGTATTTATTGATAATATCTAAGTGAGAAGCAACGTTGATAAGGCTAGATAGTTATGATAAGAAGCTGTAAAATTACTTCAACAAGAAAGTCTGCCACAAGCAGTTTAAAGAAGGAGATGTAATGCTACATAGGGTATTCCAGAATACATAAGAGCCGAATAGTGGCAAGTTGGGTCCTAACTAGGAAGGGCCTTACAGAGTAGTAAGAGTAAGCCAGAAGGAAGTCTATTACTTAATTACTATGATTGGTCAAGAGCTGCCTAGACCGTTGAATATTCTGGATCTTATTGTAGGGAAGTTATTTTTTGTTGGAATCACTGCCTCCATACCATAGGACATAGCTAATGGAGACATCCTTATGGAGGTTCTTGCAGTTGTCCTGTAGGTCCATAGTACACCATGTAACACCGCTGTCTACCTTTCCTTTGCTTCTCCCAATCTCTTTTTTAGTGTGTTGATAAGAATGCAAAATGTCATATTTTTCTCCTTTATATTTAGTCCTTTATACATATTTAGTGACTAAATGTACTCATTATTCTTTTATTTTGATTTACAATGCAAATGGAGGTGTTAGTGCAAAACGAAATTAATTGGGCGATTTTGGACAGTTTCGACATCGCTTCGTAATCTGGGCATACCTCTCTCATCCGAAATCCAATTGAGACGATTCCAAATGCTATGGAACGCTGAGAAAAAGATCTACAATTTTCATTTTTTGAGTTTTGAGAGATAACGAGTGTATCAAGGTCAAAATTGGATTTTAAGTTGCTACACGTACACTGTTGACACGAATTTGACGCGAATTTGATAAAAACTTGACGAGGTTTATTTTCGAAAGTCTCCAAATCTAGTGCACGAAAATTCCAACTAAAACACCACTTTCCTAATTATATTAGGACTTTATTTTATTTTAATAGTCAGATTTATATATTGTTATTGGAGGATAAGATTTAGAATATTTTTTTTAGGAGATTTTGTTGGCTTCTAAGAAGGAAGAGAAGAACGTGTAAAAAAAAGAAAAAGGAAGATCTCTCTCGCTTCTCTCTCTCTTGCTCTCTCTCTATTAGGTTTTTTTTTAATCTTTTCTTTAGGAAAGAAGTGGCTGAAACTTGGGGAACTAGGGGCCAACGAGTTGCTGTCAAGAAGAAGGAGAAGTTGTTGAAATTTTCAGCAACATTATTGCTAAGAAGCTTACAACGTTGCTGCTTGTATTCGTTTTCCACCATCAACATCATCGCCGTGAGGAACATCACCACCAACACATCTCAAACTTCTTTGGTTGTGTTAAAAAGTGTAACCCTTTGACTGTTTTTATTTATTTTTATTATTGCAACCCTGGTTGCTTTTGGATTAAAGAACATCTTGTTGGATTCTTAAGTTGGAAATTTTTAATTCAATGAGTTAGTGACTTTCAGATTCATTAATTGATGTTTTCGGATTGGTGATATGTAGACACATGAATCAGTGAATTTTAATTATGTATGCTGAATTTTCAGTTTGGTCATATTGAAAACTTTGATATTAACGGTCATTGAAGCCATAATTGTATCTCTAATCACCTAATTGATTTGGAATATGATTTAAAAGTGGTAAAAACTATGAACAATAGTTGTGATCTGAAAATTGCATGTTCTTTAGCCATGGACTTTTCCATAGGTTTGAAGAGTAGGTTATTGAATCATAATTCCTTTTGATCTTAATGATTTGTTTAAGAAGTTGTAAGGATATACGCTAAGTATTAACTTGATTGCTTAATCAAAATAACTAGGTGATGGACTTTTCCAAAATCCTAGGGATTATCTAAGAAGGAATTTATAAGATGCATGATCTCTTTAGGCTTGCACTTTGATTCAATTCGGATATGTAATTAAGGCATAAAATTCGTTATCTATGTTGAAGCAATTTGATTAGTCATTTAATGAATTTGATTTTCTGAATTGTGAGAGAAGATGATCAATTGTAAATATTTATTTCTTTAATTTTAATTTTAATTTTTATTATTTCTTTCTTTTTATTATTATTATTATTTTTTTAATCCGAATCGCCAAAATTGAAACCCCTACAAATTTGTGTAATATGTTTGTTTTCAATTTGTTAATTAAACTAACTAAAATTTGTTATGACTTTAGAATAGGAGTACCCGCAATCCCCGGCCAATAACGATACCCTACAAATCACTTTACTACAATCTTCTATAGGATTTATTGATGACTAAAAATATGATCAATCAAATGGCGACGCTGCCGGGGATTGCAAAATCCCTATGTTTTAGTGTCATTTAACTTGTTAATATTCTATTTTACTTGTTGAGCTTGCATGTAATATATCTTGTGTTACACTTATTGAAATTTTAACATGAATCTTTCCTATCACTATGGCGATCACATTGTGATGTTTTTAGGAAGGGAAGCTTATTATTATTCTTTCAACACTAACTTGTATATTGTTGTCTTTACTTTTGGATTCAGGTCCATGAATGTCCTCAGTTAGAAGAAAGATTCAAGAACTTGCAAAACGCTTGGCCTTGCTAAAAGAAGTTGCACATCAACCCCCACCTCACCAAGAGGAAAGGGAAGAGTGAGATAGCTCTTCCTATCCCTTGTCAAACGAGGAAGAAAACATACCTGAATTTAGAAGAAGAAGAAGTGAAGAAGAAGAATTACCAATGGCTGAAACCATTAGACAAATGTCTTCTTCAACTGATGGGGGAACCGC
Organism: Akebia trifoliata; assembly: GCF_017979445.1. Taxonomy (NCBI): domain Eukaryota; kingdom Viridiplantae; phylum Streptophyta; class Magnoliopsida; order Ranunculales; family Lardizabalaceae; genus Akebia; species Akebia trifoliata. The sequence goes on along the minus strand of NC_141383.1, from coordinate 11,163,478 downwards.
ACCAACTTGTATTACTTATCCAGAACCAGCAATCGACAAAGTAGCTGAGTTTGAACTGAAGAGTGGGTTTTTACACCATTTGCCCAAATTCCATGGGCTTACTAATGAAGATCCTCATAAGCATCTCAAGGAGTTTCAGTTTGTGTGTTCAAGTATGTGCCCACAGAATGCGGATCTCAACATTTTGAAGCTGAAGTCATTCCCTTTCTCACTTGAAGATAGGGCAAAGACTTGGTTGTTTGATCTACCTTCAGGCTATATCAACACATGGGAGAAGTTGATGACTGAAGTTTTTGACTAAGTACTTCCCCGCCTCAAGGATTACTGTCTTAAGAAAGCAAATAACTGGAATTGAGCAAAGGAAGATGAGGCATTTTATGCCTACTATGAGAGATTCAAGAGCTTAGTTGCATCATGTCCTTCACATGGGATGAAGGAAGGAAATCTACTTACTTACTTTTATGAGGGACTCCTCCCTCTTGAACGTCAATTGTTAGATGCTGCTGCTGGAGGTTCTTTTGTGGATAAGACACCTGAAGTTGCTAAGGAGTTGCTCGCCCAACGTGCTCTTAATTATCAACAATATGAAGGAGTGTTAAACTCCACTCGTGGGGTGAATGAGGTATCTTCTAACTCTACTCTTGAGGAAAAAGTTAATAAAATGTCTACTCTTCTGTCTCAGGTATTGAACGTGAATGGAGTACAAGTACAACAAGTTGCTCAAATCTGTGGTATGTGCTGTACTCAAGGGCATCCAACTGACCAATGCCCCCAACTGATCAATAATGGAGGATGGGAGTCTCTTAACGCTGTTGGGTTACAAGGTAATCAAGGTGGACAAAGGTATAACCCTTTCTCTAACACATATAACCCTGGACTTAGAGATCACCCCAATTTACGTTGGGCCAACAATGATAATATTCAGAACCCTCAAGGACAAGGGCAAGTTCTTCCACGCCCTCCAGGTTTTCTGATGAGACCTCAGGTACCTCAAAACTTTGTATCTAATCCTCATGTGCCTACAAAATCTAATGCTCCTAATTATGATGAGATTTTAAAGTCCCTTGCTCAAGGGCAACAGAATTTAAATACTGCTACTCAAGCTCTTGTTACAGGTCAACAGGCTCACACTAAAGACATTGTACAGTTGAAAAAGCAGTTGGGACAAGTGGTAGATTTCATGGGAAAGATAACCGAGAGCGGAAAATTGCCTAGCAACACTGTTCCCAACCCAAATATCGAACAAGCTAAAGCTATTACGACAAGGAGAGGTAAGACCCTTGTGGATGTTCCCAAAACCCTAAAGAAGGCCCAAGTGACCCACAATGAGGAAAAGGACAAAGAGAAAGATCCTGCCACATCAAAGACAGAAATGATTATAGTCCTTTTGCTCGTGTGCCTTTTCCTAGTAGGTTTGCCAAAACCAAGAAGGATGAATCTGATCAAGCCATCTTGGAGATTTTTAAGAAGGTACAAGTCAACATGCCTTTGATTGAGTGTTTGAAGCAAGTGCCAAAATATGCCAAATTTCTGAAAGAGCTTTGCACTACAAGGAGAAACTCGTGAGAAAGAGGTGGTAAAGATGAATGAGACAGTCTCTGCTGTCATCCAAAGGAAATTACCACCAAAGCTTAAGGATCCAGGGAGTTTTTCTGTTCCTTGTGTGATTGGTACGAATAAATTTGATAATGTCATGTTAGACTTAGGAGCTTCAATTAATGTGATGCCTTATAGTCTTTATGCTTCTTTAGATCTGGGTGAACTTAAAAGTGATAATGTTGTTATCCAATTGGCTGATCGATCTAACAAGTATCCTAAAGGATACATTGAGGATGTTCTTGTGCAGGTGAATCAACTCATTTTTCCCGCTGACTTCTATGTCCTTGATATGGAAGAGGCACCCCTAAATTCAACTCCATTACTTTTAGGGCGCCCATTCATGAGGACTGCAAGAACAAAGATCGATGTTTATGGAGGAACATTGACCATGGAATTTGATAATGAAATTATACGTTTTAACATCTTTGAAGCTATGAGGTATCCATTGACTGACATTAAACCCTGTTTTTCTATTGATGTTATTGATTCATTTGCGCAGAGGTTTATGGAAGCAATGGAAGAGGATGAGTTGAAAGTAACACTCTCTCAAGGAGTTGGTTATAATGAGAATGAAGATTCCATTTCTAAAGCTGAGTTAAAGAAGGTTGAGGAGCCCATTGTGATCAGAACCGTGGCCTCCCTTGAGTCCCTACCCATTTTATCAAGGTATATTCCTCCTTTGTCCCTTCCTATTTCTACTAACAAGATGTTGCCTTCAGTGATACAGGCCCCTACACTTGAACTTAAGGTTTTGCCAGATCACTTGAAGTATGTCTTTTTGGGGGATAAGGAGACGCTGCCTGTTATTATATCCTCGAAGTTGGAGGAGAATCAAGAGAAGAAGCTTGTGGACATTCTTAAGAAGTACGAGACCGCTATTGGTTGGACTTTGGCAGATATCAAGGGAATCAGCCCAACCATGTGCGTCCATAGAATCCTATTGGAGGATGGTGCCAAACCCACCAGAGAAGCCCAGAGACGCCTACATCCACCCATGATGAAGGTAGTGCAAGATGAGATAATAAAATTACTTGATTGTGGCGTGATTTACCCTATTTTAGATAGCAAGTGGGTGTCTCCTATTCAAGTTGTGCCAAAAAGTCTGGAGTTACTGTAGTAAAGAATGAGGAGAATGTGCTAGTACCTCAACGAGTTGTGACTGGTTATCGAGTTTGCATAGATTATAGAAAGCTCAATGCGTCAACAAGGAAGGACCATTTCCCTCTGCCCTTTATCGATCAGATGCTTGAGAGGTTAGCTGGTTACCCTTTTTATTGCTTTTTGGATGGATATAGTGGGTACAACCAGATCTGTATAGCCCAAGAGAATCAAGAGAAGACCACCTTCACTTGTCCTTTTGGCACTTCTGCCTACAGACGTATGCCATTTGGATTGTGCAATGCACCAGCTTTGAAGTATTTGATGACAAAGAAGGAGGCCAAACCGAGACTGATTAGATGGGTGCTGTTACTTCAAGAATTCGATTTGGAGATCAAAGACAAAAAGGGGAGTGAAAACTTGATAGTCGACCATTTGAGCAGACTTGTACGTGAGGACACCTTACCCTTGCAAGAATCATTCCCAGATGAACAACTCTTTGGGATTGAGGTAAGTGAACCGTGGTATGCAGATATCGTGAATTATTTAGTTACTAAGCAATTCCCTGATACTTTACCTCAGTCTAATAAAGAAAAGCTTAAGAAAATGGCTAGATATTATGTATGGGATGAACCTTATTTGTGGAAGCATTGTAGTGATCAAATCATTAGGAGGTGTGTCCCTGAATCTGAGCATAAATCTATACTTGCCATTTGTCATTCTGAGTCTTGTGGTGGACATTTTGGTGCACGTCGGACAACCCGTAAGGTTTTAGATTGTGGTTTCTTTTGGCCCTCTATTTTTAAGGATGCATATATGTACTGCATGACTTGTGATAGGTGCCAGAAAACAGGTAACTTAAGTTCTAAAGATCAAATGCCCATGGCCCATATCATAACTGTTGAGATTTTCGATGTCTGGGGCATTGATTTCATGGGGCCATTTCCTTCATCTAACGGTTTTCTTTACATTCTTTTGGTTGTTGATTATGTGTCCAAGTGGGTAGAGGCTAAGACCACCAGAACTAATGATTCTAAAGTTGTTGCAGATTTCTTGAGATCTAACATATTTACTAGGTTTGGAGTGTCCTCGTGCGATTATTAGTGATAGTGGATTACACTTCTGCAACAAAACAATTGACGCTTTGCTAAAAAAATACAAGGTGAATCACAAGGTGCAACACCATATCATCCTCAAATGAATGGACAAGCAGAGGTCTCAAATCGTGAGATTAAGGGAATTTTGGAAAAGACCGTGGGTTCTTACTACACAAGGATTGGAGTAAAAGACTTGATGATTCACTTTGGGCCTATAGGACAGCATACAAAACTCCAATTGGGATGTCTCCATTTAGACTTGTCTATGGTAAGGCGTGTCATTTACCAGTTGAGCTTGAGCATAGGGCGTGGTGGGCTGTTAAGTCTTTCAACATAGTCATTGATGAGGCCGGTTTACATAAAAAATTGCAACTGAATGAACTTGAGGAGATTAGAAACGAGGCATATGATAGCGCATGGATTTACAAGGAGAAAAGTAGAGCTTTTCATGATAAGATGATCCGTGGCAAGGCCTTTGTTGTAGGCCAAAAAGTTCTTCTTTTCCATTCTAGACTTAAACTTTTCTTGGTAAGTTACGTTCTAGATGGGTTGGTCCTTTCGTTGTCACTAATGTTTTTCCTCATGGTGCTATACAGATAAAAAGTGACAAAACTGGAAATGAATTCAAGGTGAATGGCCATCGCTTGAAGCCTTATTATGAGGCTTTTAAGGAGCACACTGTGGAAGAAGTACCCCTCCTAGAGGCTCCACTCACAAAGGACTAAAAACGAGGTACAAAGTCTAGGCTGAAGGACTGTAAACATTCAAGCGCTACTGGGAGGCAACCCAATTCAGCCAAGGCTATTGAGGATACATCAACACAGATTTGCATTTTCTTTCTCTCCTCTATTTACTTTGGTGGATTTCATTTTTTTTTTATTGTGTGATTTTCGTGAATACCTTGCTCATGTTTATATTTCTACTTACAGGCTTATTCTGATCTACATTGAGGACAATGTAGGATTTAAGTGTGGGGGAGGGATTTACAACTTTAATTTTAAAAAAATTAAAAAAAAATTATTTTCTTTTTAGAATTCCTTCCAACTCAATGATGAAACTGATTCTTAAGATAGATGGCTTGTAAATAGAATTGAGCATATTTTTACAGATAAAACAAGAAATGGAGTTAATTTGCTTATATTGTAGTCATATTTGGAAATTTTGATGCACATTAGCCTTGATTCGAGTAATCTGTTATCTTAAAGTGAAGCATGGAGACATATTGAATGATACTTGCATAATTCCGCAATATTTGTGAGCTATTCGAGCCTTATAATTGATTCATTATACATATCAATTTAAACTTCTTTTCTGAGTGCATCTTGTGAATATCATGTTTTCTAGAACTTGCTTTAAACCTGCTTGAGACAATTTTACATGTTCAGATTTGGAGAAGACGGAGGCAAATTAGGATTTTACCACCATGACCAAATAGCCTTTGTCCTGATTGTGATTTGACCCTTAGATAGCCTATTTTCTTCATTAACCCACATTCACTTACTTTTTTAAACTTAAACACTTTACTTACCCTTTTCCTTGGAACTAGTGAGCTTGGATCTTGTTTATAAGGTGATATCAAGAAGGGTGGAAAAGCATAAGTGTGGGGGAGGATTTCATATGGTTCTAAGGTGTAAGATTGTAAAATAAAAATAAAAAAAAATAAAAAATAAAAAAAAAAAAAAATAAAAATAAAAGAGAAAAAGAAGATTGTGATCAAAGGAGAAGTAGGGACATGAAAAGAAGTGTTGTGATTTAAAGAATACAATTTTGAAGAAATGGGAGCATTACAAATCTCTAAAGCAAAGTGAAAAGAAAAAAAATTTGATGAAATCTACCTTAGAGTGATCGAAATGTGGTACTTAATGATGAAGACCTATTTATTGACATTTCTAATTGCTTTCTAGTTCTGAGGAAATTTTGTGATATCCTTTCTTTTCCTTCTTATGAACCCTTGACCCTTTAGCCCCATTACAACCTTTTCAAAGACCTCTTGATCCTTTGATGTTCTGTTTTAAATGTGGAGAGTGGGTGGACAAGCAAGCCTATGGTTTAAACTGTTTTCACAAGTGTTTGAGTGATTAGTGTAGCTAGCACCATATCAAATTGAGAGAAAACCAGAGTGATACATCGTGAGAAGTAAAGTTTGATACAATTTGTGCATTAACTTGAGGATGCATATTACACTTATATTTGGATACACACACACACACACTCCAAGTATGCATGCTATATAGTCTTAATAACTCTGTGGCTTATTTTTGAGTAAACTTGTGCTCTTCCTACTTTATTATGCCATACCATCTAAAGGATCTCTGAGATGTAAGTTGGAAGGATTAGAGTCATTTAATTTGTGTTAAGTCATTGTGGTGTTTTTAGTTAGTCTTTGTTGTTTTCCTTGAGTTTCTATTAGGTTACATTTTGTTCTGTTTTGCCCGAGGACGAGCAAAAGTTAAGTGTGGGGAATTTGATAAGAATGCAAAATGTCATATTTTTCTCCTTTAATATTTAGTCCTTTATACATATTTAGTGCCTAAATGTACTCATTATTCTTTTATTTTGATTTAGGATGCAAATGGAGGTGTTAAGTGCAAAACGAAATTAATTGGGCGATTTTGGATAGTTTCGACATCGCTTCGTAATCTGGGCATAACTCTCTCATCCGAACTCCAATTGAGATGATTCTGAATGCTATGGAACGCTGAGAAAAAGATCTACAACTTTCTTGTTTTGAGTTTTGAGAGATAATGATTGTATCAAGGTCAAAATTGGGTTTGAAGTTGCCGCACGTACACTATTGACGCGAATTTGATAAAAATTTGATGAGGTTTATTTTCGAAAGTCTCCAAATCTAGTGCACGAAAATTCCAACTAAAACACCACTTTCCTAATTATATTAGGACTTTATTTTATTTTAATTAGTCAGATTATATATTGTTATTGGAGGATAAGATTTAGAATATTTTTTTTAGGAGATTTTGTTGGCTTCTAAGAAGGAGAGAAGAACGTGTAAAAAAAGAAAAAAAGATCTCTCTCTCTCTCTCTCTCTCTTCTCTCTCTCTATTAGGTTTTTTTTTTTTTAATCTTTTCTTTAGGAAAGAAGTGGCTAAAACTTGGGGAACTAGGGGCCAACGAGTTGCTGTCAAGAAGAAGGAGAAGTTGCTGAAATTTTTCACCAACATTATTGTCAAGAAGTTTAGACACGTTGCTACTTGTATTCGTTTTCAACCATCAACATCATCACCGTGGGGAACATCACCACCAACACATCTCAAACTTCTTTGGTTGTGTTAAAAAGTGTAACCCTAATGACTTTTATTTATTTTTATTATTGCAACCCTGGTTGCTTTTGGATTAAAGAACATCTTGTTGGATTCTTAAGTTGGAAATTTTTAATTCAATGAGTTAGTGACTTTCAGATTCATTAATTGATGTTTTCGGATTGGTGATATGTAACACATGAATCAGTGAATTTTAATTATGTATGCTGAATTTTCAGTTTGGTCATATTGAAAACTTTGATATTAACGGTCATTGAAGCCATAATTGTATTTCTAATCACCTAATTGATTTGGAATATGATTTAAAAGTGGTAAAAACTATGAACAATAGTTGTGATCTGAAAATTGCATGTTCTTTAGCCATGGACTTTTCCATAGGTTTGAAGAGTAGGTTATTGAATCATAATTCCTTTTGATCTTAATGATTTGTTTAAGAAGTTGTAAGGATACGTTAAGTATTAACTTGATTGCTTAATCAAAATAACTAGGTGATGGACTTTTCCAAAATCCTAGGGATTATCTAAGAAGGAATTTATTAGATGCATGATCTCTTTAGGCTTGCACTTTGATTCAATTCGGATATGTAATTAAGGCATAAAATTCGTTATCTATGTTGAAGCAATTTGATTAGTCATTTAATGAATTTGATTTTCTGAATTGTGAGAGAAGATGATCAATTGTAAATATTTATTTCTTTAATTTTAATTTTTATTTTTATTAGTTCTTTCTTTTTATTATTATTATTATTTTTTTAATCCGAATCGTCAAAATTGAAACCCCTACAAATTTGTGTAATATGTTTGTTTTCAATTTGTTAATTAAACTAACTAAAATTTGTTATAACTCATTAGAATAGGAGTACCCGCAATCCCCGGCCAATAACGATACCCTACAAATCACTTTACTACAATCTTCTATAGGGTTTATTGATGACTAAAAATATGGTCAATCAATCCCAATACGTACTGACCTCTAAAATTAATAGTCAAATTGTCCTTAAGTCCTTCATAGACATAACTTCCCAATTCTCAAGAAAAGCAAACCCTATACCTCTCATTTTAGTTGAAATCTTTTCAGTTTTAGATGTCATAAAAAATGGTGAAGAAAGAGGTTTAAAAGAAAGCCCTCACCTACTTTATATGTGGCTTTGTGACCATCTTAAAATTTAGGACATTCCTTTAACCCTCGAGTATAGGCCATAACACTTTTTCAAAAGAAACATGTTAGTGTGTCACAACTCAGTCAAGGCTTGAAGTAAATGGTTGGATTCTCGTCTTGCTCGTCATATTGATTTTAGATGCCATTGGTGGATGGCTGACTACCTTGTTTTAGGTACCAAAGGATCCTATTATGTTTGTTTGATCGGGCTAGAGGTAACATCTTTTTACAACCCTGACTTGATCCCAAAATAGTATAGATTGCCTATAGAGTTTTTGCTGCCTCAACACAAAAATGTCGCTCCTCCCGAATCAATGACTGAAAAGTTAGTGCACTTCATTGAGAAGACTTGGAACAAACGCACCTTAGGATATTTAGATGGACCAGTAGAGTTCAAAGAGCTAGTCGTTGGAACCAAGAGAAGAAGCTAAGAATGCCCTAGCAATCCTGATGACAATCAAAACAAAGCCAAACATCCATGTAAAAAAATAGTCTAAGTCAGAGTTGTTGAAAATTGTTATTCAATGAAAATCTTATTTCTCAATCATTTTCAATAGTTCAATAAAATTATTTTCCTTCATTTTCTTTGTGAATAATCATTGCATAAATAAAATATTTAATGGCTTGGTGTACAAAATTCAATAAAATCTCAAGATTCATTAAAATGTTATCTAGGGGGTAACACTGAAATTGATAATCCACCTCAAATGGGTCCACGACCCATATCTGCTTCAAACGAGTCCACGGCCCATATCTACCTCAAATGGGTTCACGGCCCATATCCACTTCGAAATAGGTTCACGACCATATCTACCTCAAATGGGTCCACGACCTATGTCCATTCAAACTGGGTCCACAACCCGTATCCACTCAAACGAGTCACTCTATCCGTATCCAGTCGAACTGGGTCCATGACCCATATCTGATTTCGAATCAAGTCCATGATCCATCAGTGATCTAACAAGGATGACAACCAATTAAATAACTAAAATGAATTCAATTTTCTTTCAATAAAATATTATTTCGAAATTTTTTTTTAAAAGCACTAATTGCAGTCCTTGATCAAAGTTGGTGCCAAGAACGATTGCCCTATTAATACGAGGGGGATAAACTACATCTATTCAAGGAAATGAAGTGATTAAAGATTGCCCCATGTGCCACCTCTTCCCTGGAGATTTAACTGGTCGACCAGCTTTGATTTTGGATAACTGAATTGGGGGTTAACAAAAAAAGATGTTTTTCCAATTCAACTTGTGTCAGTTAATCTACTTTTAAAAAATGTCATACTGACTCCGTGTCAATGCCAGCTCCATGCTGATGTAATCTTTTTTTTTCAAAATATTTTATCGATTTAGTGTCGATACCAGTTCCGTACTGATGAAATAACTTTTTCAAAATATTTTACTGACTCCGTGTCGATGCCAGCTCTGTGCTGATGTAATTACTTTTTCAAAATATTTTATCAACTTTGTGTCGATGCCAGATCTATGCTGATGTAATCTTTTTTTTTCAAAAATGCCTTACCGACTCCACGTCAATACCAGCTTCATGCTGATGAAATTACTTTTTCAAAATGTTTTACCGACTCCGTGTCGATGCCAGCTCCGTACTGATGAAATTTTTTTTTCCAAAATATTTTACCAACTCCATGTCGTTGTCAGCTCCATACTGAGGTAATTCTTTTTTCAAAATGTTTTACAGACTCCATGTCGATGACAGCTCCGCGCTGATGCAACTCTCTTCAAAATATTTTACCGACTTCATGTCGATGCCACTCCGTGCTGATGAAATTACTTTTTCAAAATGTTTTACCAATTCCAAGTCGATGCTAGCTCCGTGCTGATCAAAATACATTTTCAAAATATTTTACCAACTCCGTGTTGAGGCTAGTTCCATGTTGATGCCAACTCTGTGTTGATGCCAGTTCCGTGCTGATGTAATTCTTTTCAAAATCCAACTCTATGCTGATTTAATAATTTTCAAAAACACACAATCCAGTTCCGTGCTAATGCCAACTCCATGTTGATGCCGACTCCGCGCTGAGAAAACCCTTTTCCTTTAAAATTCGTTTACTTATAATAAATAACTTGACCCATCCTAACAAAAACATAATGCATTTTCTTTTTGTAAACAAGATATTAACGCTTGGTCTTCTGTATTCACAGGTGGCCAAAGGAAAGAAATACAAATAGCTAGAGGTGCCTCCATACTTCCTTAGATCATTAACCGCTACCCTGAGCACTTCTGAAGCAGCATAGCCTACAGCGGCCGTAACATCAAAAGTTAATACAAGGATAGCAGTATTATTGAAAATAATTGATAGGCAAGAAAAGATGTTGTATGTTGTGTTTGCCAACGTCAGTATCATACATGCCTAGACAATACAGCTCCAAGCATCAGGATCAAACCAGGACTTACCTGAAAAACCTCCACAAGGGCCACAGACCACACTACCACCCATAATGTCGGAACACCAAGGGCCCCCAATCTATATTTCGTAGAATCGACCACCCCCTGTGGTCATTCTTGATGAGGAGTACGAGTATAGGGCCACGGAGGCTAAAAGTACGACAGACGAAAAGATGGCCCAACAAATCGAGTCCCTTCAAGAGGAAATGAGGAGAATAAAAGGCCTCAACACCATAAGTGGAACTCGGTTCAAGGAATTCTGTTTCTACCCCAACGCTCAACTACCGGCCAAGTTCAAATGTCTGAAATTCAAAAGGTATAATGGAATGGGTTGTCCGTTGTCGCATCTGAAACTATATTGTGGGTCTATTTGCCAATATGGTGAAGATGACAGGCTACTAGTGTAGTTGTTTCAGAGAAGCTTAACGGGGTCGGCCCTCAAATGGTTCTCTGGGTTGGACCACACGCTTATTAAGAATTGGCAGGACTTAGTTGAAATGTTCTGGCACAATTATCGGTTCAATACTGATGTGGGGCTAGATCGAAATTATATGGTTAAAATGACGAGAAAACAGAGTGACACGGTGAAAGAGTACGCCCAAAGATAGCAAGAGTTTGCTTCACAAGTAAGGCCTGCGATGACTGAACAAGAAATGAATACAACGTTTATTCAACACTAAGATACGCCTTTAATACTCAATTGGTGGGACACACTACAGGCACCTTCTCAAACCTTACAGGTAGGAGATCGGGTCGAGGATGGGATCCGAACCGATTTGATATTTGGCTTCACAAGCCTAGGGGCAATAATAAGGATTCCTTCACAGAGAAAGACAATGCTTGTAGGAAAAAAGAGAGAAGAAACCCAGGTTAACAATATACAACCAACCCTACCCCCCGTAATCCCAGCACTAGCACCAAGACCTCAAGCTCCATCAACTTCTTGGGCTCCGGTACCTCCCCCAATCTGGACCCGTACAACTCAAAACCCACTTCAAGCAAACCCTCCACCAGTCGCACAACAGGCACCATAGTATGGGCAGGGCCAACAAGTACTGTCTAATAGGGTTAATAGGATATTCATCAGGTTGCCAATGGCACTATCAGAGTTACTCCCAATCTTACTCAAGGGAAAATATCTCATTAAACGACTATCGAACCCAGAAGCCACAAAGGGACCAGGGTACAAACCTAGCTTGTTCTATGAATTCCATATGGGTGCACCAGGGCACTCTACGGACCAGTGTTGGAACCTCAAGCATCAGGTACAAAACCTGATAGACAAGAAAGTTCTCATATTGGATGGATCGGCAAATCCAACTCAACAACAAAACATCAACCAGAATCCCCTACCTACCCATAATGGAGGGGGAAACGGGTATGCAGTAAATGCCATTCTAAGAGAAGAACCGAAATTTAGTCCATCAGCCTTAATAACTCCCGCTGGATCGAAAGTCAGGATCTATCTAGCAAAAGAAATATAGATACCAACAGTTCACACCATCAACCACTACACAACCAATTTACCTCGAAACTCATAACCGCCATTCAGAATGGCTGACCTCACTATCCATCCCACTCATCAAGATATTGCTACCCGACTACCTCTTATCATACCCTATATAATCGCCAAGTCCCTAGAATACGACTCGACCCCTCTTTCATATACCTTACACTTCATCTTCACGACCACCATTCGTCATTCCCTACACTCTCCCAATCCCTCAAGTAGGTCCTCCCACCATCACCTCCTCAACTTACTGCCACCACCCCTCATCCTCAATATATAACCAGATCCACCCCCAATAAACATACTTCACCAAAACCATTTCCATATAACTAACCAAGTAGTCCCATGGAGCTACGAGACAATCATCACCACATCCGTAGGGGTCGATACAATGAAAAGGGAAATGGTGGCTGATATTGGTCAAATGACAAAGATAGGGATATATTAAAAAACTCTAGTAAAAAGGGATAACATTAGACTAAAAAATAGAAAAATGAACGATAGTGGATGAAGAAAAAAGGAAAGCAGAAGGGAAAAACAAGGTAGACGAAGATGACAAGGAATAAAGAAAGGGGAAGTGAAAGATAAGGAAGCAACAGACTCCATTAAGCTCATTCATAAGAGTGAGCACAAAATCATGGACCAACTGAACAAACAGCCGACTCAGATCAATATTCTGGGTTTTTAACAAAAATTAGAGGAATACCAAGAAGTATTGTTGAGAGTCTTGGGAAAGTCACATGTACCTGCAACTACCTCACCAACACAATTAGAGCACACAGTTGGTCAGATCATGGTCCCTAATCCCACCATCTTCATAGAAAATGAGTTCATACCGGAGGGACGGGGACACGTGGAATCGTTAAATATCATGGTCATGTGCAAGGGCATGATAGTTGCTAGAGTACTGATTGATAATGGTTCAGCCTTCAATGTCTGTCCTCTTGAAACTTTTCGAAAGCTCAATGTTGATTGGTCGCATATCAAACCTAATAATAAAGTTGTTCGAGGCTTTGATAGATCATGAAAGGACTCTTTGGGAGAGGTGGATTTACCGATCACTATAGGACCCTACACCTTTGAGGTAATATTTGATGTCATGGAGATATTGACAACCTTTAACTTACTACTAGACATGCCATGGATCCATATCGCTGGGGTAGTGCCTTCCTCTTTGTATTAGAGAATCAAGTTTATCATGGGATAGAGGATGATTTCTGTCTTAGCAGAAAACCTGATACTGACTGGGAGAGTTCCGGACGTGCCATTTATTGATATAGAAATGACCAAGGACAAGGCCCTATACCACTCCTATCAATTTGCTACCGCTAATTATGTCGAAAAGGGGAAGGAAAAGGTAAAAATAGAGTTATCAAGGGCAAATCTGATGGTTGGTCGGGTTTTGAAGAAGGCAGGTTATTGACCCAGGCAAGGGCTAAAATTGGGAGGAAAAGGGAAAGTCATGCCAGTCGAAGCAAAGAAATACACTCCTTATTTCGATTTGGGGTTCAAGCCTACAAAGAGGGATATATTAGATATGAACAACAAAAAAATAGAACTTTGACTAGCAAGAAAGCAAAATCATGAACCAAATGTTTGGAATCTAGGTAAGGTTCCTCACATTAGCATTTACTTTCCAAAATCTAAAGTCAGACCCGACAGTCTATCAGAACAGCCGCCGACAAAGCCAGCTAGAAAGCTGAAAATAGTAAGTTTCAAACCCAAGCACATTCAAAAAGACTCAGTTGTTGAGTCCCGACCATCCTTCATGAAAGGCATTGATACCCTATTCAATGGGGATTCCAACGAGAGTCTTCCAGAAATAACCCAAGAGCCTGTAAAAGTAAAATTCACCATGAGCAAGGGAAAAGAATCACATTTCCCTATCAGCCTTGACTGGGCATTAGTCGTCATCCCACTAAGCTTAAGGGGGACTATGCCCAACTCTGACAAAAATCAGTCGGGGGTAATAACCATCTCCGAACCATCAAAAGACCCACCCTCTCATCTCATCCGCCCCCTCAGAGAAGAAGAAGTCTTAAACAACTAGAGGCTGTTGAGGCCTAAAAAAAATGCCATTAGACAAATTCAATTTGTCCGAGGATCATAATGAGCCCTCATACTCGGATAAAAACTATTTTGAAGGCTTCTTATCTTCATTAATGAATTTGCATGATTATTCTTCCTATTTCAGATGTACAAAAGGCAACAAAAAATAAATATTTCTCAAAAATCAAAAAATCAAAAACATCTAAAAAGACAAAAATCAAAAACCTTTCAAAATTGTAAAGAAAGAAGATATTTTTTCCAAAAATCAAAAAAAGAGTTTTCAAGGAATTTGTCTCAATCAAATGAGTACTCGGATAAAACGAAATTTGAAAGGGACAAGTATGATTTTAATCTTGAACTCGACTTTGACATCATGGGGATCGAAGAAGAGTCTGAGGATGAAATAGAGTACCCACCCAAAGAAATCAAAGACTTGGTAGAATGTCATGAGAAAGGTGTTCAGCCAAATATTAAGGATACAAATTCCATCAATCTTGGTACCAAATAAGACCCATAAATCGTCAAGATCGGAACCTTAATAACACAAGAGCAAAATAAAGAAATGTCGAACTCTTACAGAACTATCAAGATGTGTTTGCATGGTTATACAGAGATATACATGGGTTAGATACTGATCTTATTGTCCACAAACTGCTAATTACTTTGAAAAACAAGCTAATCAATCAGAAGTTGAGAAAACTAAAACCAGAATGGACCCTCAAGGTTAAGGATGAGATCATGAAACAGTTCGAAGCCAGATTTCTTGTAGTCTCAACGTACCCTGAATGGCTAGTTAACATCGTCCTAGTGCCTAAGAAAGATGGAAAGGTACGCATGTGTGTTGATTACCGAGACTTGAATAAGGCTAATACTAAGGATGATTTCCCACTACCACACATCGACACTTTAGCCGATAGTACAGCAGGGCACGACATGTTCTCGTTCATGGACGACTTCTCAGGTTCTAATTAGATAAAAATGGTAGAAGAAGACTAGGAAAAGACCGTATTCATCACACTATAGGGCACTTTCCATTACAAAGTCATGTCATTCGGGTTGAAAAATGTAGGGACGACTTATCAATAGGCAATGACCGCCCTATTCCACAATATGATCCATAAAAAAATGGAGGTCTACGTAGAAGACATGATCGTTTAGTCTGGCATAGAGGAAGATCATCTAGTAAATCTTAAGAAGTTGTTCGACAGACTAAGGAAGTACAACTTAAGGCTCAACCTGACAAAGTGTGTATTCGGGGCAACATCGGGCAAGCTACTAGGATTCATCGTCAGTAGAAGGGGCATCGAGATAGATTTGGCAAAAATCAAGTATATCCTCGAGATGAAGGCACCTGTTTCAGAGAGAGATGTCAGAGCCTTCTTAAGAAGAATACAGTATATCAACTGGTTCATTGCTCAACTCACGCCTATCTGTGAGCCAGTCTTCAAGCTACTCAGAAAAAATACGTCAAAGAAGTAGAATAAGGATTGTTAAGAAGCTTTCAACAAAATCAAGCAATATCTACTCAATCCACCAGTCTTGGTCCCTCCTACGCTAGAGCGACCTCTGCTCATGTACATCTCAGTGCAAGAAACGTCAATGGGGTGTGTACTAGGGCAACATGATGAATTTGGTATGGAAAGAACAAGCCATCTATTATCTCAACAAGAAATATACAGAGTATGAAATGAAACATTCGACACTTGAGAAGACTTTCTGTGCATTAGTCTGGGCATTTCAACGACTATGTCACTATTTGTTCAGTTACTCGATTATGCTTTTTGTCATAATAGACCCCCTGAAATACCTATTCGAGAAATCCACGTTAACAGGTCGTACAGCGAAATGGTAACTATTGTTATCTGAGTGTGACATCACCTATGTCACTCAAAAGGCTATCAAGGGTAGGCGATTACCGACCACCTAGCCTAGCACCTGTTGCCTGACTACGAGCCATTGAAGACAAACTTCCCCGATGAAACCATACTATTTACCCAGATTGAGGACGATGACAAAGAACCAAGCTGAAAAATATACTTCGACGGAGCAGCAAATCAGAAAGGGAACGAAATAGGGGCAGTCTTGATCAAACCAGATGGGTCCACATGCCAATTGCCATCAGATTGAAGTTCCAATGTTCTAACAATGAGGCTGAATACAAGGCATGCATAGCAGGGTTGAAAGCAACGTTAGATTTCGAGGTAGATGAAATCGATGTGTTCCGAGATGCAAGCTTACCATCAGTATCTCGAAGAATTAAGGTCAAGCTTTAATATAATTTCATTCACATACATGCCGAAAGCTAAGAATCAATTTGCTAATACACTAGCAACACTTACTTCTATGATTAGAATTTCAGAAGACCTGGTCATCGACCCATCGAGATAGGAATTCAAGATGAGCTGGCCTATTGTCTAGAGGTCATAGTAGAAAAATCTGAAGAGAAGCCTTGGTACTCGGACATCAAGGCATACCTCAAAAATCGAACACTCCCATCAGATGCAACGCCAAATAATCGAAGGATCATTCAAAAATTGGCAGGTCAATTCTTCTTTAGCAACGGAATTCTATACAAGAAATCACATCATGAAGTCATGTTCCGATGCGTAGCAGAAGCAGAAGCTAAATGATTAATAGAGACTGTACATGGTGGAGTTTGCAGACCCCACATGAATGGTCATATGATAGCTAAGAAGATTATGAGAATGGAATATTATTGGATTACAATGGAAAGCGATTGCTATCAGTACGTTTGTAAATGCCATCTCTGCTAGATCTATGCCAATAAGATCAACACTCCGCTTTCAGAATTGCATAGCATGACTACTCCTTGGCCCTTCTCACTCTGGGGCATGGAGGTTATTGGACAAATTTAGCCAAAAGCTTCAAATGGACATCATTTCATCCTGGTCGCTATTGATTACTTCACCAAATGGGTAGAAGCAGCTTCTTATGCCAATGTCACCAAGAGCAGCGCTCTAAAGTTGGTCAAAAACAATCATCTGTCGGTATGGCCTCCCGAGTGGAATAATAACCGACAACGCCAAAATCCTCAAGAACAAACACATGACAAAAATGTGCGAAGACTTCCAGATCACTTATCATAACTCTGTACCTTATAGACCCAAGATGAATGGAGTAGTTGAGGCTTCCAACAAGAACATCAAAAGAATCATCAAGAAGATGACAATCACATACAAGGATTGGCACGACATGTTGCCTTTCGCCCTTACGCCTATCGGTCTTCATTCTAAACCTCAACTGAGGAATCTCTGTACTCGTTGGTACATGGAATGGAAGTAGTTTTACCAGTCGGATCTTAAAAGAAGTAAAGCTAGACGAAACAAAATGGGTTCAGGCTTGGTTCGATCAGTTGAATCTAATAGAGGAGAAACGACTTGCAACTATCTATCATGGGCAAATTTACCAATGACGAATCTTACATGTTTACAACAAGAAAGTCAAACCTCAAAATTTCTCACCAGGAGACCTTGTCTTAAAAAAAAATTACCGATCCAAAAAGATGTTAGAGGGAAATTTAGACCAAACTACGACAGACCATTCATTATGTAGAAGGTAATGACAAGAAGAACTCTAATTCTTACAGAAATAGACAGACAAGTCTTCCCTCAATCGATCAATACTGACACTGTCAAGAAGTACTATACTTGAGTTTTGATCTTGAGATGACGAAAGGCCATCTTTACCATCTTAAAAAGAACTATCTAACCCTAATCAGTCCTTTCGAGCCACCACATTCATTTTTAACTTAAGACTGGGGCAAGTCAACATTACAAAACAAAACAAAAAGGAAAAAAAAAGAAAAAAAAAAAGAAGAAGAGAAAATTAGAAAAATCAAAGCATCAAAGTACTCTTAACCTGCATGGGGAGAAACTGTGTACGGCTAAAAATACAAAAAAAATCAAAAAAATCAAAAACTTAGACACTTGATCTTGAGCTCGACCAAAATCTTCAACCTAAACAAGTTCGAAAGACGTTGAGAGGAGACATGAATCACCTTTTTGAAATAAAAATAGACAAACCCCATGTATACCCCATTCTAGATAGATCCAGGCCTTAATCTTTTTGTATCTTTCCACTACTCTTAAACTGAAGCCAACGTTTCATCCTACTAAAAGTCCTTTGGGATTAGGAAATGTTCTTAGGCATCACAATGAAGATAGCAGCACCAATGATCTTGTAACTTGATCCGGACCCCCAAAGACTTATTAGTCATTGAAAGACTCGAGAGGGGAATCCAGATCAGATATTTGAAAAAAAATACTCGAAGTATAGAGTAGCCGATCTCGCGGCTCAACTTGAGTTCCCAAACCACGAATAGTCATCAGTAAACTTGAGAGGAGAATCTTGATCAATTACTCAAGAAAAAGTACCACTACAAGAGTAGAATCGTGGATCTCGCAGCTCAACTTGAGTTACCAAACCACAAAGACGCAAAGACTCTGAGCAAGAATTGTAATGAAAAATCCAAAAAAAAAAAATAATAATACAAGCATAGTCTGAAAGGGCATAGTGAAAACTCGAAAGGCGTTGTGAGTTAAAGAATCAGACAATGGCAATATCAAAACCACCAGCACGATGAAAACTCCAAAAAGGACGTCGAGGCGCAAAAATGTGAAAACCAGGTCAGGTGAAAACCGTAATTAGTGCCAAGGGAAATAAGGGCAAACAAAAAAATATATAAGAAAAAAAAACTCCTGGCCTGTAAAAGTATAAACTATGAACGACAAAAAAATTTTAAAATCTCGAGGCCTGAGCAGATAACAATTTTCTAATACCAAAGCACTGGGGATGACTCTGAAGGAACCAAAAAAACAATTGATGTTTGTATCCCCTGTGGTTGGCAAAAACACTAAGATCGTCACAACCAAATATTTTTACAAACTCTGAATTTATCGTATTCATTTGATAAAGACATTTCATTAAATTTCAAAAACTACTATTTTGACCAATGATAACAAATCCAAGACTTATTTACAAAACTTCGTGTTTTCAAGAACAATAGATATACCTGAGGCCAAGTAAATACAAAACATATTTTCTTTGCATTAAATATTTCAATATTTTTGCATACATTCCTAAATGGCGAGAAGAAAAAAAAAGAGGGAATACAACACGCAACCCTTCAAACATCATGGTAAGAGATGAAAAAGGAGTTGAGGCGTTCCTCCAAAGTACGAATCCAGACAACCTGGCTAGTCATCATTCTCTCAGCATCTTAAGTGTTACGACTCACCAAATATGCTGTAAAGTCATCAAATGAGGACTTTGGGCAAGCCTATCACTCAACTCAGTCATTTTAGCTTGAAGCCTAGCCACTTCACCACTATCACTAGATCCCGATCGTACAAGTTCAGATGTCAGTTGAGCAATCTCCTTCTACATCTTTTTCTCGGATTTGAGCCAAATAGCATGAATTCGACAATGATCAGTTTGGGAACTCCTTCATTTGATCTCGATAATCAAAGAAGGATGAAGCACTAGGACGTGCTCGGAGCACAATTGATACCGATTGCCTCCCAGAGATGAGTTCTTGAATCCAATTTAAGTATGACGAGAATAGGTAGGCTGCAAAGACGAGTCTACTCAAAATCTCAACTCGACTTCATTTTTTCATGAGTCGACTAAGAAGTGCGGTTGATAAGGGACCAACCAACTAGCTAAAATTCTTGGGAATAAGCACACCCTGATCATAGCCAAATTGTCGAAGAACCCGAAATGATACATAATGAGTTGTCTCATGGAGACCAACCAAGACAAGAAAACAGACTCAGTCAAATGCAATCACGGGAGATCCCCGAGGTGGGAATGCACCAACCCATCTCACCTCTACATTATCAAGGTTGCAAATGAAGGCATACCATTTTTCTTTACCACTCGAGACCAAGGGAGCACCTCACCTTGACATCATAAGCACGAATCAAGCAATAAAAAAATCATACATCATAAATCAAAAAAGTCAAAAAATTAAAAAAATCAAAAATAAAAAAAATACAAAAACCCATAAAAATCAAGAAAATACAAAAAAAATAAAAATCAAAAAACAAAAATCAAATAAAAAAATAAAGAAATCTATCAAAAATCAAAAGAATTTCAAAAACCCTTTCGAGTTGCATTCAACTCTGATTTGTTAAAACACGATAAAAAATATCCGAATTTCAAAACTCATCAAATTTTCTTCAAATCCGATATCTCACACTAGTTCTGAGCCATCGAGATCAAGGAATTAATAAGGAAAAACTTTGTTAGACCTCATGCTTAAGTAGGCATTTTCTAAAAAATCATCAACT
This sequence comes from Akebia trifoliata, assembly GCF_017979445.1. Classification (NCBI taxonomy): domain Eukaryota; kingdom Viridiplantae; phylum Streptophyta; class Magnoliopsida; order Ranunculales; family Lardizabalaceae; genus Akebia; species Akebia trifoliata. The sequence continues at coordinate 11,142,969 of NC_141383.1, read as the reverse complement.
CAATCGATAATCCGCAGTCATGTTTTTGCAAAAGTTTTTTTGACTAGTAGAAATAGGGGTTTAGTCTATTCTTTTCAGTTCTTTGCACACAATACCTACAAAGAAGAGCAGCTGTAGACACCCCAATTTGAACAGGCTCCCTACTCAAAAGGATCCAAAAATAGTAGTTTTTAAATAAAAATTGGCTACGGGCCTCAAAAGCCCAAATAACTAAAATATGGCATTTTATCAAAATTGAGGACCCCTAAGACCCCCTATGGGTCTAGTGGGCCCACCCAACAAGATTTGACGTACCCCCACCCAAAATAGATTGATGTTGTTGCGCATATGATTGATGAGATATAGGGTGATGTTAGTTTTTTTTTATTTAAAAAAAAACGTTTTAAAAAAAAATAAAAAATAAAATGTTCAAAAAAAAATAATAATAAAAAAAACTTTTTAAAAAAATCATCAAAAAAATTAACAAAAAAACTTTTTAAAAAATTAAAAAAATTAAAAAAAACATTAAAAAAATAAAAAATTAGGTCAGAGATCAGGTTACTGTAAGATTCAAGTTGCAGAAGAAGCCCCTCAGCCACTTAGTCAGAGTGTCAGCAAGAATGGTGATGTACCTCAGAGTGTTGTCAGCGTCAGAGATTCAAGAGTCACATGGAAGTTATGGAACGGACCATGCAGACTACTTAGATTCCAGCTTGATTTTTCGGGCAGTGTACATCGTCAATCAGTTTGGCCAACGGAGAGATTCAGTTCTGCGTTGGAGTATTTTAGGCATCTTGCCAATGCCGATCATCCGAATTGGGCGAATTTGTTCAATTCCACCACTCAGAAGAACTCTTCCTCCAACAAGAGTACTTTTGAACTTATATCAGGCCAACGGTGTTTAACTTCTCACACTATTGTTTCAGGCTACAGGAGACACAGTCCAAGGACGTACAGGTTACACAGCATCTACTCTGTCATCCATGCAAGAAGTCTCAAGCCGTACCAAGCAGATCTAGGAGATCCCGCGCGCAGGATTCTAACACGTACCACTTCTCATTCAGTCTTTCAGCCAGAGCGTGTTGTCGACAAAGTTCTCGAAGACGTCATTTCAGCAGCAGTTTTATCTAGCAACAGCAGCAGCAGCACGTGGAGTACTTCGTCACACAGGACATGCCAGAATTTGAAGCTACACAAGAGAGTGCAGAGAACCTACAACCTTTCAAGCAACCGATTGAAGAGTTTGCCAGGTCAATGCGACGAGGACGTCTGCAGAATAGGTGGGGGAGACTGTAACGGCCACATCATCTGTCACCTAGAGTTAGGTGTAAGCTCGCCCCGGAGCTACCCGGGAGCACCCATGTAATATCATGTAAGGCTCGTTATGAAGCCATGTCAGCCCCCGTACCAAGGCATATCTGTTAGCTTAGGGTACGTGTCAGCCCCGTGCCAGGGCACACTTGTTAGCTTAGTGGCATTTTTGTAATAAGGGAGTATGACCGGCCTCTACTTTTGATGTTTCCTTCTGGAAATCTAGTAAAGACTTAGCATACACTTTGTAGGAAGGGTGTCAGTACTATCCCAATCCCCGGCCTACACCCACGTTGTTGAAGCTTTAAAAAAAAACACGTTAAAATAAAATGTTAAAAAAAAATGTTTTAAAAAAAATAAAAATAAAAAAAAATGTTTTAAAAAAAATAAAAACAATAAAAACAAAAACAAAAACGTTAAAAAAAATAGAAAAAAAAACGTTTTAAAAAAATCAAAAAAAAAAATCACGTTGAATAATGTTAAAAAAATTAAAAAAAGAATTAAAAAAAAAATGAAAGAAAAACAAAAACAAAAAGTGATTAATGATTGGACCATAACTCCTTATCTCCACCAATACCATCATGTTCTCAATTCAATATTCGTGGGAAATTTTGGATCATTCAAAAGTGATCAATGATTGGACCATTAAATAAAAATTTTGTTTTGATTAATTCTATGTTGATTTGAATGTTAGATGTGATTTAATATTCTATGATTACTCATCTAATACACCCTGATCTGATGATGTGCATGCTTTAATCTCGAATTGAATGGATGTTGTTTATATTTGGTTCAATATTTGAAATCTATATTGTGATAGTATGATCAGGCACATGGGCCCATTTATTTGAAAAAGGCCCCGGGCACACCCAACCTTGTTTTGCATATACCACTAGCATCTTTACTACTTTGCACGCTTGCATGTCCCTAATAACCAACGTGGTACTAGTGCATGGTCCGGTCTCTTCGGAAATGCGACGTCATTCATGAAAATCACAACTCCAGTCACGTATTTTAGGGTATATTAAACTGCGGCATCAGTACCGTCTGATCAGGTAACTCGGAAAGGTATATCGATGCACCCAAGCTGAAGCGACCTGAGCCTTCGACCTATTGTAAGTCACATATTCACATGTCCCGATTGTCAACATAGTACTAGTACGTGGTCGGTCCCCTCGTGGGATGTTAAACCATTTATGAAAGCTACAACCCTAGACTCGTAGTTATAGGTATATTAAAGACAATCCAAGTATATCAATTGCACTTCTTGGTCAAAATCGGTGCCTAAGCGAGATCCTGTCTCGCTGTATCCTATTGTACGAGGGGGATAGACTACGTCTATTCTAGACGAAAGGTATTTAAGTGGGCTCTTGCTCAGCATCGTGCGCCACCTCTCAACTAGGGATCAAACTGGTTGTTTTTGACTTCAGAGAAGTGATTTGGAGTTTTAGATTATCACCTATACGGTATATCAAGCCAAGTCACCACATACCGTCTGATTGAGTACGCTCGAGAGGTATATAGGTGTACTTGGGCAAGGGTGGCTAGATAAAAATGCATTGCATATAGTAAGCTTAGAGTTTAGAAACCTCCCTTATAGGTCACAACTCGAACTAATCGTGGGTGTTTCCAGGTTGTTTATTGAATGATGAATATATGTGAATGATGAGATCAGAATGAATGTGAATGATGAGATCAGAATTTACGTAAATGATGATATCAGAATGTATGGTTATCCTCGAGTTTTTGTTTTACCTGATTAAAATGGATGCACCGACCCAATAAAGAACCCATTCTTTTGCAATAATGACCCAGTCTATCTCGATCCAACAATCATGATGGGCCGGGCTATTTAAATCAAAATGGAAATCAAACTCTTTTCTAAATTCGGGTTTCAACCCATTTTCAAAGAGGAAAAATGAATTACAAAAGATCTATTTTTTCATGGACCTTGGAAAATTACTAAAATATATTGTAAAAAGATTAGTGAAAATTTTTATATAATAAAAATATTATTTTCCAATAATTTTCAAGAGTGCAATAAAATTATTTTCCTTTTGAATAATCATTGAATGGATGAATTGTTTAATGGATTGGTGCACAGAATTGAATAAAATCCCAGGATTTATTAAAATGTTATTAAGGGGGTAATACTGGAATTCATTTTTGATGGGGTTACCATTATACCTAAGCTCAATCGTCTAGTTAGGGTTGTAAGTCCAGTCGGTTAGAACAAACGTTAGTACCAAGTTAACAATTAGAAATAGCCTCAGAATTTCTCAATATTGCCCAGCTGTTCCCTGAAGATCACCGTACCTCAATTATGTTGGTTGTAGGCAATGTCACAGTCCTCAATCCTAATCAAGCCCATTGTGGTTAGTTGTCTTGGGTTTTCATGAGTTATTTGAGTTAGCTCGAGTCCAATTTTCCAATGTCATGTCTTCTTTAGATTGAGTCTACTCTTTTCTATGAGTAGAGTTCGTTTGCCAAGTCTAGAACGACGTCTGTCGCCCCATTTAAATAAATAAAATTTTTGAATACCTTGAGCGCATTAACGAATTAACTACTAATCTGGCTTGAAGGATAGATTTGTTTTTTGAACAAGAAGATAATGGTTGGGCTCAACTTTTAATAAAGAAAGCAAAGGTCATTGACCTCGAAACAGAAAATAATTCCTAAAGAGATTCAAATAGAAACCATCCTATCCCTAGAGGAACACAAGGGGATAATGAATTTTCTCAGAAATTTTAAAAGACTTGTTCGCGTGGGCCTATGAGGATATGGTAGGTGCAAGCTTGGGCGTTGTCCGACATGGAATAGATACTCGCTTGATGAAATGAAAACACCATTGAGATAAAAAAAATGTTACAAAACGTATCGATGTTGTCCTTACTGCATCTCAAGTTGCAAAGTTCATCAAAGCAAATGTCATAAGTCAATACAAGGTACTTTTGGAATTAGTTTCTAATAATGGGTCACACTTCAAAGTCGAGGTCATCACCCTATGTTCAAATTTTAAGATCTGACCTCACAAATCATTCCCCTACCTTCCTCAGACCTATGGAGCAGTTGAAATGGAATTGATATCTGATAATGGGTTATACTTCAAAGTCATCACCTTATGTTTAAAGTTTAAGATTCGACCTCAAAAATCATTCCCTTACCTTCCTCAGACCTATGGAGCGGTTGAAGTATTATTGATATTTGATAATGGGCCATACTTCAAAGTCGAGGTTATCACTCTGTGTTCAAAGTTCGAGATTCGACATCACAAATCATATTCTTACCGTCTTTAGACCAATGGAATAGTTAAAATAGCTAATAAGAGTATTAAAATAATCATCGTGAAAGTGTGTCAATTACCCCAAGATTGGTCAAAGAAGTTATCATTCGCGCTATGGACATATCACACTTCAATTTGATCTGCCGCTGGAACCACTCCTTGCTCTATAGTGTGTGGTATGGAAGAAGTTTTGCCAGTTAAAATGGAAATTCCATCTCTCAGGGTCTTATTGGAAAGTCAAGTAGATTGGGTTCGTCAACGGTATGAAGAAGTAAACCTGATCAAAGAAAAATTACTTAGAGCTCAATACCACATGCAAGCTTATCAGAGAAGAGTTGCTCACGCGCTTGCCAAGAATATCAAAGTTTGTCACTTACAAGTCAAGGATTTAACCATCATGTTTTAAATAAAATGGAACACCCCTCCTTAACTATAGGAGGAGGTCTGAATCCAATTGGAAAGATTCATTCATTAAGGAAATACTGTCTACAAAAGCCATCAGGCTTCAAGATCATGATGGAATTGAAACCAATCAACCTTGACCAGATCAAGCGGTACTATATTTAAGGAAGCCATCTTTGGCCAAATCAATTTCCTATTATCCAGTTTAATATCTCATTTCTCAACCCTTTGCAGTCTTTTTCAAAAAAATAAAAAAAAAATACATTTTTTTTTCTCAGCCTGATCACCTAACATAGGGGAGGGAAAATTTAAACTACGTCTTGGTTTGATCCCAAAATTCTGGGGTACGTAGGCAACCTGAGAAATTATTTCAGGCCCAACCACATCAAAATAAAAAAAAATTGACCCCCTGACAAAGAAAAATATAAAAAGAAAAAATTCAAAAGAAAAAGAAATATCATCTAAAATGGGGAAGAAAATTCAAGGAAAAAGAAAATAATTTAAAAGAAAATGCCATACAAGGGGCATTTGGGTTTTTGAGCCTCAAAATGCTTAATCCTAAGCCTACCCATAAAAGTCCTCCAAAGTACTGTGCGAAAAAGTCAAGGAAGATAACAAAGCATGATCAGACAGTAACTCTAGAAGTTCAAAATGGAAGAAAAAGAGAAAAAAGCCTATTAGGTTGAAAACCTGAAAATGGCGACTTAGGCAAAAATTAAGGTAAGCTCGCAAGGTTGAAAATTCGAAAGTACGGTCTTGACAACAATCAGAGCAAAGAAGAAAAAAGAAAAAACTCACTAGATCAAAAACCTGAAAAGGCGATCTAGGCAAAAGCTAGAACAAGCTCGATAGATCGAAAACCTAAAAAGGTGATCTAGGCAAAAGTTAGAGCAACAAATAAAAATATAAGAAAATCTAAGGAGGCTCGAGTCGAGACATTAGAAGTTCGAATAATCAAGTTCAACACTTAGCTTAAACCAAGCAAAGACTTAGAAATCACAAGTATCTTGTCTACGATTGATCTGAAAATTTTTACTTCCCCAAGTGAACCAAAGGAGAGAAGGATGATCTTTATGATGAGTCTCAAAAGGAAATAATTTTGTTTTCTTGAGCCTGACCTAAAATCTTCAATAAAATTAATCAAAATTAAAAGTTGGATCTTTATTGCGTTTGTGGTAATCAAATATTTCATACAAAGGGCATTTTCTTTCTTTTCTAAAATGTAGCTTTCCCCCCTTATATTAGGGGTATTGTTTTTAATTTTTACATGATGAATTCAATTATCTCCAATGCCATGTTTCTTGTCAAACTAGGGGTATTTTATTTTTAAGGTTAAGCAATGTTAATTCTAAAAGATAAAAGGAATCCCAAACTTAGAATTATCTCCAATGCCATGTTTCCTCTTGATAACAATTTTTCGAAAAACCCTTGAGGTTCAAAAAAAATAAAAACTTAGGTTTTAAATTCATAAAATTTTTGGATAAAATCTTGAGGTTTAAACAAAAATACTTCGGATCTCACATTTGGTTGTGTCCAGAGATTAACTAATAACTCATTTACTTAGAGTAGGAGATATGACATTCTTCCATTCTCAGATTCTTTTCTAGATCCATTCATTCTTGGATTCGATCATTCTCTTCCAGATTCATTATCTTCCAGATTTATTCATTCGTTCCCCGATTCAATCATTATTCTCTAGATTCATTTTCAATCTCATTTAGATTCATTTTTTTCCAGATTTATTCATTCTTTCCCGAAATTCATTTACTCCTCTGCCAGTTTTGCTCAGTTTCCGCCAAGGGATATCTTGGATTTTGCTCAGTTTTCGCCAAGGGTTAACTTGGATTTTGCTCAGTTGCCGCCAAGGGTTATCTTGGATTTTGCTCAGTTTTCGTCAAGGGTTATCTTGGATTTTGCTCAGTTTTTGCTAAGGGTTAACTTGAATTTTGTTCAGTTGGTCAAAGGTTATCTTGGATTTTGCTCATTTTCCGCATTTTGCTCAGTTGCCACCAAGGGTTATCTTGGATTTTGCTTAGATGTCGCCAAGGGTTAACTTGGATTTTTCTCAGTTGTCGTCAAAGGTTATCTTAGATTTTGCTCAGATGCTGCCAAGGGTTAATTTGGATTTTGCTCAATTACCGCCAATGGTAAACTTGAATTTTGCTCAATTGTCGTCGAGGGCTTTCTCGAAATTTTGCTCAGTTGCCGCCAAGGGTTATCTTGGATTTTGCTCAGTTGCCGCCAAGGGTTAACGAGAATTTTGCTCAGATGCCACCAAGGGTTATCTTGGATTTTGCTCAGTTGTCGCTAAGGGTTAACTTTGATTTTGTTCTGATGCCACCGAGGGCATTCTTGAAATTATGTTTAGATGCCACTGAGGGTTTTCTCGGAACTATGCTCAGATGTCGCCGAGGGGTTTCTCGAAACTATGCTCAAATACCGCCGAGGGTTTTCCCAGAATTATGTCAGATGCCGCCGAGGGCTTTCTCGAAATTATGCTCAGAAGCCGCCGAGGGTTTTCTCAGAACTATGCTTAGATGCCGCCGAGGGCTTTCTCAAAATTATGCTCTGGTGCCGTCGAGGGCTTTCTCAGAACTTTGCTCAAATGTCACCGAGGGCTTTATCGAAATTATGCTCAGTTTATGCTCAGTCTATGCTCAGATTATGCTCAGTTTATGCCCAGTTTATGCTCAGATTATGGTCAGTTGATGCTCAATTTATACTCAATTATATTCACTTTGTGTTCAGATTTTACTCAGTTCCAACTTAAACTCTTTGAAATTTATCTCAGATTTTAAGAGCACACACTTGCACAGTTGTTACATTAGTCAAGGAGAATTTTCTAAAATTCAAGGATCTGACAATGTCAGTAAGAGCTCTCGCTCAAGGACCTGACAACTTTTTAGTTCGGAGAGAGTTTTACCCTCAAGGATCCGAACATCCTGACGAATTGCTAAATCAGGCTGCAAAATGAACTGTCACAAGCTTTGGCATTCGGATATCGCACTATCTACCGAAATAGATTTGCTATCTAGTTTGCTTCAACCCTCTGCCAAAGAAGGGTATCTGTCGACACCCCGTTTTTGCATTCGCCTGATTAATCAACTCGTCAACCTGATCGCAATGATTCCCAATGATGAATGATTATTCCAATGCTTTATTTTGTTACCAGAAATGTTTCAGAAATCTAGATAAGGTATCTCGAACTAACAAAACTGTAGAAACCACACTATGCTAGGAAAATATAACCTCAAAAACATAGAAATCATCATCTTGCACACAAAAAGAAATTTTACGATAAAAATCACTAAAAAATGATCAAATTACCAAAATACCCCTAACCTAAAAACATCCCTTGAGCTTACATTACTCTTAGGAAAACTCATTCAAACACATAAAACAACAAATCAAAATCAAATAAATCATTTCGTAAATTTTCACAAAAATTTGACAAAATTATGAAAATGCCCCTCATAAAGTTCATGACCATTTCACACACAAAAATTTCATAAATGACACAAACCAATATTCCTATTGAATTCCTTACGAAAAATCGATTCTAAAACATCCTGGAACATCAAAAACTGACTTGAAACGCAAAAGTCCTCTTCGAGGGCAAAACGGTTTTAAATAATTAAAAATTCCAAAATTAATAAATAAAATATTAAATAATGTAAAATGAAACATTAATAAAATTAATTTAAAAATTTGAACTAAAAAATTGATCAATCAAGATCTCAGGCAAAATTGTTGATGGTTGCCCAGATATTTATTAAAGGACCCCTCCATCTGGGGGCCCAAAGAATTAAAGATATAATAAAGGGGGGATTCTCCGAAAATATATCCTAAGTGAATCAAGTAAGACTAAAGTCAAAAAATTAAAGTCAATCAAGAAAGACTAAAGTAAAAATTTTAAAGTCAATCATAAGACTAAAGTCAAAACCTTAATCAAGTCAATCTCATAAGACTAAAGTCAAAACCCTAATTAAAATCCTAATAAGACTAAGTCAATCTCATAAGACTAAACTCCAAACCCTAATTAAAATCCTAAAGGAAACCTAATTAAATATAACTCTACCCAAAAAAGTTTATAAATAGGAGCTTCCACACCCTATTTTCGTATCAAATAATAAACCTTAGAAAAAGTAGGTCAAAAAGCTTCCCTAGCCTCCCATAAATCCTAATTTTGAATCCCAACTCCTTACCTAACATCTATACCTCAATTTTAACTCAAAAAATACCTAGAAGCCCTTCAAAAACACTGAGAAACCCATAAACAAATCCGAAGAATTCAGATCTAAGAAAGAGATACCTCAACTTGGAGATCAGAAATCAGATCCGGTGACAGAACGAAATGAGGAATATTGTACAAGGAGTTGTTCTATCAGATATGAGGGAACAAAACCATTACGTTCGGAAAAGTTAACTATTTTTATTTTTTTTATTGATTAGGTATTTTTAGCAAATGTAGTTCTATTTGGGAATTAGTAGAGACCGGATTTTGCCGGGCGGGATTGGTGCTTAACACCTTCCAACTCCGTAACGTGATCCCCGGACTTAGTTTCTTATTTTTTGTAGATTAGTTTCTTTTGTCTTTTAGAGTCAATATTCGGTTCCTAGACTGTAATAACTAAGTGGCGACTCCTAAACCTCGAAGGTCAAAAGTGGATCCGCGTACCCCGCGGATCGAGGGCGCTTTCACACATATATATTGATTAAAAAATACAAAACCCATCACATCAACATTAAGATCAAGGTAAGAACATCGAAAATATATCCATCGCGATCATGGCATATTAGATATACAATCAATCAAGGTAGTAAAAAGATAACAACTCCTTTTTTTAGAGACATGCATGGCAAACCTGTTGAGAACATAGGCTAACTTGACCAACTCATAAGGTTTCAAATTTTACTAAGGGTCATTAGGCTAACTTGATTGATAATCCAATGCCACGGCCTTCTATATTTCAAGGAAAATGTTTGGATTCAAAAATAATGTTAAAAATAATGGGTTTATATCCAAGTTCTGGAAAATATATAACTATTAGCTTTCGACCAAAGTCTTAATATTTTACATTGAAAGAGAAGTAATATGTATATATTGAAAAATTTTCTTCCAAAATTCATTGAATTGGTGATATTGGATTAGGCCACGTATATGCTTAGCAACCCATAGTAAAAGTAAAATCTTATTAAGAGAGCTAGGTTATACCTCATGTGATGAAAAACCCTTAGTAAGGAATGTGATTCTCAAAGTTTGTGGTGGGACCCATGGTATTATAAAGAATTAAATACCTATCAAAAACCACATTTGAAGGATTTTAATCTTAAAAAACGAACTATCGGTTCCCATCCAAACTCTAAAATGCATTTTTTTTTGGAAAATTATGTTGCTGCCAAATAACACTTAGGCGCTGCTTGATACTGCTTCTAAGTGAGGAGTTTTATATGTTTGCGTCAAAAATCCGAGTTTTCATTATAATAGGATGTTTGATAACGCTTCAAAAATTCGCGTTTCGAATTTTTTAACGCAAATTTGTAATTTTAACCATAGTTTTGAAAAGCGGATCACAACAGCTTCGCACAACCGTGTTTAAAAGTGTCGAAGTGAAATGACTTCATCTAATAATGTAATTCCAATGTATGTGACTGTAAAACCCAATCGATCTCTCTCTTCTTCGTTCAACCTAAACCCCACTTCTAGATCACCATTGACAATGGCAAACATCTTCGATCGACGCCATCAACAGATCCCACTGAACTCTCTCTCTCTCTCTCTCTCTCTCTCACTCCATCGATTCTTCGTGCAACGAAAGCAAGGTAGAGAGACAAAGCAACCCTAGATTTACGGGAAATTTATGAAATGTTATTCCAATCGTAGAAATTTTTCAGATTTATAGTGTGAATCAAGAAACAATCTCGTCTGTTAATGAAAGTGGGTCTAGTGAGGGGGTTCTTTGTCATCGTCTGCTTCGATTCCATTTGTTAATTGAGAGATGTGGGGACGAATGGGGAGGCTAGTAATGGTGTGTGGGAGGTAATAACAGGGATTTTTCTTCCCAGAGATATGATATACAATAGATTGCCAAGTGGATTGAGCAGTTTCTGCCATTTTCTTTGCTTATGTTGGTTGTCTTCATTCGACAGTATTTGCAAGGCATTTGGTTTTAATGATGTTTATTTTAGACATTTGATATGTGGTTGTTCTAGTTTTTAAATCATAAGACAAAGTTTTGGTTTAATTTTCACTTTACTAGAGCTTTTCATTTTGACTAACATTCTAGTTTGATCTTTGGATTTAATGGTATGGACTTCAAGAACATGAATTTCAACCTTGGTCTTCTGCTTGATTTGTTGAATGGATGTATAAACATGTTCACAAGAAATAGAAGAAGGCATATAGGAAAAACATTAGAAGCTTTTTATGAGATGGAAATCAATTTGACAACTTGCTAGCGTACGTAGGTTGTCTTTTATGAGTGTTATGACTACTGGGAATGAGGAGGTTGAACTATTCTTATTCTTATTTTTTATTTTGGGTTCTATGTTGACTAAAGTCTTGAGTTGGAGGAGAACAAGAATTGAAGCTTCAAAATAATTCATTAGCATTTAAGTTCCGTTGAAGTTTTATTTATGTGTGTTTTGAGTCATTGGTAATCAAAAATCTCGTTTATGCGGTTTCAATCCCCCATACTGTTCATTTTTTTTCTTTTCTAAATGTTGTCTTAAGAATGTTACGTGTTGCTTTTCCACAAGAAGTTTCAGGTTTCTTTGTCACGATATGGATTGTCGTTGCGTTGTTCAAGTCGAATGATATTCTAAGGATATTTGAAAATCTAATTGGATATTCTACGGACATTGGATTGTCGCTTTGTTGTTCAAGTAAAATTTATAAAAAATATTTATAAATCGAATCAAATGTTGTCATGCATTCAATCATCTAATTTATACATTTATAAATGAAAAAATTATAAATCGAATTGAATCTTATCGGGTATTTGACAATCTAATTTATAAATTTATAAATTTTTTTTTATAAATCAAATATTATCGAGTATTTGACAATCTAATTTATAAATTTATAAATCGAATAAACTTTTTAAAATTAAAATAATTATTTTTATAATTTTTATATAAATTTATTATATTTATATATATTTAGTGTAATTATATATTTATAAATGTATTCTAGTAATTTTTTTATAAATTATGGGTGCACTATCATCCTTAAGGGTATTCTGGTCATTTTACTTTAATATAGCAGATTCCAGAAGTTGTATCAAACAATAATTACCAAATTCTATTAAACAGTACAACACTTTTACAAAGCTCTCTATCAAACAAGCTTTTCAGTATTTTAGCTTCTGACAGCAGAAGCTGGCAGCAGATTCAGACAATTGACTCAAACGGGGACTTAACTTTTTTCTTATTATATATGTTACCAGCACACATAACACTTATACACAACACTTCACAACACATTATTTTTCTCTTTATGTTGCCACCAATCAGACTCACAACTGCCCTCTTTTTTATATGTTGCTGCCAAGCTTACAATTGTTGATCCATAGCATCACCAACCGAAAGCAAATAAGGGGTCCTCCCAAGAACACGATACCTTACCATACAAAGCAAACCACAATAAACACAAACCTTCTGAACCAATAATGGCAGAATCAATAGAATGTCCAACACACAGCTTGCATCGAATTAAGACCTCATAAATCGACTAAAACTAGGATTTTGAAAGAGTTAAATTGAAGTCCTGATCTTGCGTGGACTGTAATAGCGAAAAAAACCTTAATATTAGAGAGAGGAGGAGAAGAGAGAGGCAATGAGTTGCTGAACAAATTCATGGGAGTGGCAATCGTTCTTGTCAAGAAATGAGGAAATTTAATATTAGACTGTTTCAGCTTCAAAGGCTGTCACAACTATGAAACTCAGTCCCTTCCATCTTCATTGGAATCTCGAAGAAATCTCTACACGTAGAAATAAAAATCTTCTTTGATGATTCGATCTCCACCATTCAACAATTTTCATTAAAAAAAGTTGGATAACGAAGAAATTTGATCTTCGATCACTGTAACAAGGTCTAGTTTTTGAAAACTTTTTTTTTTCGAATTTCTTAATTCGATTGTTTGATCTGTTTAACTTTGATGTTGATGGAGATGAATCATCAAAGATCTCTGTAATGGTGATCTCTTAGTAGAGTTCTGCGTTTAGAATCCAAGTATTTGAGATCAACAAATCTCCAATTCTTCCAACGCATAAACCTTAGAAAACCTTAAAACTATCTGGGCCAAAATAGAAGAAATAAATCTTGAGGGATAGAGAACCTTTTTATTTCTTTCTTTGATACCATGCACAATAACATTTTTCTTTATAAACAAAAGAGAAAGGAAACAGACCAAAAAAAATTATATTTTTTTCCACAACAGTCGACGATCTATTTCCCTTTCTCTTCTACGTTAGGTCCCTCTATCCTCATTTCATTTGTCACTTTAAATCTTTCATTATTCTTGGAATAGACAAAATAAATAATATAAAATAAAAAATAAAAACTATTTAACCAAAAGATTCAACTAACATAAAAAAATATCAATTTTGCAATGCGATAATTTTTTAGACTTTCAAGTTTCATCCTCAAACTATCCCCAACAAAGTCGCCACTGAAAGCGCCCTAGATCCACAAGTTGCGGATCCACTTTTTTTAGTGTTGAGAGTCGCCATCTAGTTTTATGGTCTAGAAACCAAAATATGACTTAAAACCAGTCAAAAGTACTAATCTACGAAAAGAAAGGGTCTGGGGATCACGTTACGGGATCGGAAGGTGTTAGGCACCACTCCCGCTCGGCGAACGCAGGTCTCTATCATATCCAAAAATATTACATTACCAAAATGACCTAAAAACAATAATAAATAAAAAAGTAGTTTACCTAGATGATTACGACGGTTGATTCCCTCAGAACTGGCGGAGTGCGTTCCTCGTATGAGTCTTCCTATTTTTATCTCTGTCACTAGATCCGTTTTCGATCTCCTAGATGAGGTATCTTCCTCCTAGATTTAAATACTTTTTGGATGTTTTCGGGATTTTAAGGGTTTTTAGGAATTTTTTGAGTAAAAAATGAGATTTGGGTGTTAGTAGGGACTTGGGGCTTCAGATTTAGGATTTTAGAAAGGCTGGGAAGAGTTTTGGTATTTCTTTCCTAGGATTTTTTTTATAGAGTTTTTTGGAAGATTTTCAGTTTGACTAAGTTTCTTTTAGGGTTTTGAATTAGAATTTTAATTCTTACGTACAATAAAAGAATATTTTTTAAGTTTATTGGAGAACTCCCATGATTATATTTTTAATTCTTTGGGACCCCAAATGGAGGGGTTTTTTATAAATATTATGTGGGCTCCACTTAAGTAAGTGGGCCATCACTTAAAATTTGGCTCCTGGGCGTAATTAATTAATTTAATTTGTTTAAAATTTTAAATTTAATTTATTAAGATTTTACTTTACGTTCATTAATATTTTAATTATTAATTTCGAAATTTTGAATTTTTAGGATTGAAAAATTATCGTTTTACCCTTAAAGATGACTTTTGGGTTGAGAGGTCATTTTTTTGATGTTTTGGGATGTTTTGAAATCAATTTTTCGTAAGGAATTCAATGGAAGTATCGATTTGTATCATTTATGGATTTTTCGACGTGAAATGATCGTAAACCCTATAAGGGCGTTTTCATAATTTTGTCGAATTTTATGAAAATTGGTGAAATAGTTTATTTGATTTTAATTTGTTGTTTTATGTGTTTGAAAGGGATTTCCTAATCATAATTTAGGTTCTAGGGCTATTTTGATGTCGGGGTTATTTTGATAATTTGATCATTTTTTAGTGATTTTTCTCGTAAAACTTCTTTTTATCTGGAAATGATGATTCCTATGCTTTGGGTCATATTTTCCTAGCGTAGCATGGTTTCTACAGTTTTGCTTGCTTAAAATACCTCATCCAAATTTCTAAAACAATCTACTAACAAATAAAAAACATTGGAATAGTCATCCATGATCGGGAACATTCACAATCGAGTTAACGAGTTGATTAATCAGGTGAGTGCGAATATGGGGTATCTGCAGCTACCCCCAGCCATACCAACGAATTGAGATCGAGTAACATTACCTCATAATCTACTCCATTATTTGATGCTCTGATTCCAAACCTGACTATCTTTTCTATCCTGGATTCATTAGAAGTGATTAGCACCACCCCTATACCAGATCCTTCTAGATTTGATGATCCATCCATGTAGACCTTCCAACTTGGATGATTACTCATCCCTTGCCCATCTTCTACATTTTCCAACTCTTCTACCAACGTGTCTTATTTTTCTTCTATTGAAAAATCTGTCAAGAAATCAACTATAGCTTGGCCTTTTAAAGAAATCCTAGGCTTGTATTCAAGCCTGAATTTTGCTAGCTACTCAGTATATTTTGCTATTCTACCTGATCCCTTCGTCTTCCCTAGGATAGATTTCAAAGGATATTCTGTGATGACTTGTACTCGATACGCTTGTAAGTATGGTCTCAATCACAAAGGTGTGTAAACTAAAACTAATTCCATCTTCTCGATTCTGATGTACCGAGTTTTTACGTTGATGAAGGTCTTGTTTAGGAAGTAGATGAGTTGCTCAGCTATTTTTTTTGTTCTGACCAAGACTGAGCTGAGTGCACACTCAAAAATTGCCAAGTACAAACCAAGTTCTCTCCCAACTTCAAGCTTGGATAGTATAACAGTCGCCCTAGGTATTTTTCAGGTATGTGAAAGCACGTTCACATTCCTTTGTCCATTCAAACTTGGTGTTCTTTCGCAGTAGCTGGTACAGAAGCCTACACTTATCTGAAGACCTGGATATGAATCTATTCAGGGTTGCGACCCTTCTTACTAATTTCTAAACTTGTTTTTTGCCTTTTTGGTGGGGGCATTTCTAATAGTACTTTGATCTGATCTGGGTTAGCCTCAATCCCTCTCTTCATAATCAAATAGCCTAGGAACTTCCTTGAAGTTAATGCCAAAGTGCATTTTTCAGGGTTAAGCTTATTCCAACCTTCTTGCTAGAGATAAAACCTCTTCCAAATCAGCAACATGATATTCCTTCTTCTTGCTTTTCACCAGCAGATCGTCAATATAATTTTTCGTGATTTTCCCAAATAGGTTTTTGAAGTGCTCATTACTAACCTTTGATATGTTCCTCCTACATTCTTCAATCCAAAGGGTATGACCTTGTAGCAGTAAAGTCCTTGCTCGGTGATGAATGTTGTCATCTCTTGGTCTATTGGGTTGAACTAAATCTGATTGTAGTGGGAGTAGCCATTAATAAAGGATAGTCTTTCGTGGCCTGTAGTAGCATCTACTAATTGGTCAATCCTCAACATAGGAAAGCTATCCTTTAGGCAAGCCTTATTTAAGTTTGTAAAGTCGATACAAACTCTAATCCGCCCATTCTTTTTTGGTACTGGCACTATGTTAGCTATCCAGTCAGAAAATTGCACTTTCTTGATAAATCCTACTCTGATCAACTTGTTCACTTCTTCATTTATCGCATCTCTGAAGTGAGGTGTTAATCTTCTTGGCTTCTACTTTATTGGCCTCATGGCTGGCTTCACATTTAAGTGATAGCAGATTACTTTGGGGTTGATACCCTACATTTCTTCTATGGACCTTGCAAAAACATCCTTGTTCCTTCTCAAGCAATCCAACAACTCTTCCAACTCCGCTGGACCCAACTTTACTCCTAGCCCCATCTGCCTTCCTTCCCCTACATCCACCATATGGATATTATCCAGGCATAAGCGTTTACCAAGTTCAGTTCCTTCTCATTATAACTGCTATTGTTGAGCTTCACCTTGGGAGAGCTCTTCCTTGCCCATCGTGCACACCTAATTTGCTACTTGATCCCCTTGGATGTCCCATATCCCCTATGGTGCTGGATATCTTAAGACCTGGTAGTATGTGGAGGGTATTGCTCTCATCTCATGGGTCCACCATCTATCCAGTATAGCATTGTAAGGAGAGCTTACTTCAACAACCATAAACCTAGTCATTAAAGTTATCAGCCCTACCTGTATAGGTAAGAATATCTCCCCCCATGGTTGGCTCGTCTTCCTATAGAACCCAATCAGAGGGGCCCCTGCCTGGGTAAGTACACTCATGCCTGGGTGATCACTGATTTATCCGTACTTTTTCTAGGTATTTATCTCAATTCTCATCGTTATTTCACTAGATTAGATAAATAAGTATGTTAAGCCTCAAATTATCATATTTTATGTTATATCATATTAATTAGACTTAATTGAACAAAATAATTATAAATATTACAAAATTGATCGCGTGTGTTTACTATACAAGTCAATGATCAATTAATCTATATAGACATCACATCACTCAAGAAAGAGTGCAATGCAGTCAGGAAGTCAAATGAAGCAACAAGTTAAAAATTGAGATCTGAAGGTCTCCAAGCAATACAACTCAATCAATCCTCAATGTGGTGCAATCCACCTCGATTGAATTGTCTTAGAATTTCTTCTATTTACTTCACAGATGAAATTATACGCAAGAGTGATGGCAACAATATTTGGATCATTCAAGAACACCTCAAGTATATAAATAAATCATTTTTCCAATTAGAAGAGATTCATTAAACTCTTGTCCCTTCTCTTCTTCTCCTCCAATGCCCTTGGCATTTTTTTTTTATAATTTTCAGTATTTAGTTAGATTTTAATTCAACAATTTTTATAATTTCTCAAGGAGATAGTCTATCTTGGTTATCATGAATACAAGTGTTATTTTTTTTACTTTTTCTTATATCAGTACTATGACCAAAATCTAGACTCCTTTCATTGGTGGGAGAAGGAAGCCTAGGAGCAAGCTTTAATTTTGTATTAGTTCTTTATTATTCCATGTTCTTCATAATGATTATAGGATTCACTTCAAGATTTCGTCTAACTCTAATGGATCAAAGCATTAGTTGAATCTCTACACTTTTTATACTTAACTTAGATGTTTTATGCTTAAAAAATATCAAGATAGAATATACTTAAATTAGATATTTGGTAGTAGAAATTTCACATATTAGTGAGTGAAGGAGTCTTAACTACAATGTTTTCTCAAAAAGCTTCATGCCAAATCTTCCAACTCAATGAGCTTATACCAAGCCCTTTCTAGTTAAGTGTAAAGAAAGATAAACTCAAATATAATTTTATGTGCTAATCTTAGATTAGTCTAATCACTAATGGATGCTTTATCTTTTGATTACTTAGTATAATTTCCTCTTCTATTTTTTTAATTTTTAGCAACATTTTACTCTCTATTTTATTTCACAAAATACAAAAATAAGTTTAAAGTATAACTTAGATTAACTTTATTTCTTGTTAACTTGGTAACATCCCCCTTTTCTCTTGGATTCGATCCCCTTACTTTTCCACAAGCTAAAGAAAGTATAAATATTAATTTTTGATAAGAGGACAATAACAACATCAAAATTTTGACGTCATTGCTGGGGAAAGGTATAGTTTTAAGCTTGTTTAAGTTAATTTTTGTTGTTCTTTTCTTTTTATTTTTTTTTTCATTCTATTTCTATTTTCTGACAACAAAAATTTTTGTGTTCATTGTAACCAGTCAGAAAGTCCAGGATCTGTGTAAAAATTTCAGACACAGATCCCAAGATTGTAATACATTGTGTACTATTCACTACGTCACATTGAGTCTGGAAAGTTGAATCTTCAATTTTTAACGCAACTCTTATTTTTTCTTCACGATTGTAGTAATAGGTTCAGTTTGTATTGTTTTTAATATTTGTTTTGTTCATTTTTTAACACTCAATTTCTTTTGAGGTTTGGAGAATTATTGGACAAAAAGATCAAGTTCAATCCATTATATCCAAAATTCATTCCATCTTGGTTCATTAATTATTCAAAAAGGCTTGGATTGTTATCGACTAGGAAGGATGACAATTGGACGATATCGTCACTGCTCCTTAGGTTTGCACATCAAAATTGGAGTTGGAGGCCTAAGTCGACTCAACCCGTCCCATCTAGCATTGGAGGTAAATTGAAAACACAAATGCCTTTCATTGCTAGTGGGTTACTACTTGCCTTTGTTTGTTATCTTCCATTTTGCACACATTTGGATTAGTTAATTAAGAGAATCAACTCACTAGTCATCAAATCAAACTATTTAAAATCAATTAAACTTGACTATAGGGGCCACAAGCACAATAGGACAAACTCACTTCAAGTTGATCTGATTGCGATTTTTGACTATATTTTACATATACTAAGATCTTGCCCTTTTAAGCGGATAAATTCAATCTATTCGAGAAAAGAAGGTGATTTAAGAGTGCCCTTACTTATGCATTATACGTCGCCTCCGATCTAAAGATCCGAATGATCTAAATTTGATTTCATAGAACTGAGTTGGAAGGCTGGTTGCACAATTTCTAACTAATTAGGAACTTTCTAGAGTTAGACAGCTTATCTAGGTCTAATATTTTCTTTCATGATTGTTTGAAGTACTCTATGAATTACATACTTAGTAGACAATCTAGGAGTAACATATTAGAATTATTTGGTCCTGAGATCAAGCGTACCATTAGTAGAATTCGTAAGAGACCCTCATTAAACGAGATAGGTGATCAAGAGTGAACTCTCAATGAGCTCTTTGCTCCTACTTCTACCACCCTACCTACATGCATTGTGTTACCATTATACGTTGTACCTCAATTTGAAATTAGAGTAGCCACTACAAATATGTTCCATAAGTTTCACTATTTAGAGCATGAACAACCGTACACCCACCTTAATCATTCTTGACCATATTTCAAATCTTTAGAAATTAGAATTTAAATGAGGAGAGTGTTAAGCTCATGTTGTTTCCATTATCCTTTGAGCATCACACAGTTACATGGTTAAACTCCCTAACTCTCAATTCCATAAATTCATGGGATGTTTTATCTAAGAAATTCATGGTCAAATTTTATCCAGTGGTCAAAACTAAAAGAATAAAGGATATAATTAGGAATTTTAGAGGACATCCGAAGGAAAATTTTTTCCAAACTTGAAAAATATTCAATGATTTGTTAGTCAAATGTCTACACCATGGCATTAACAAAGCATGGTTGGTCCAATACTTTTATCGATAATTAATAATGAATCATTGTACCGTAATTGAGTCTATGCATAAAGGTCAATTCATGAATCAAAATCTCAACCAAGCATACGATTTTTCTAATTGAGCTAGTTCAGAGTACTTAAAATTGAAATACTAATAATGAAGAGTTCGATGGAGAAGATCTTGATAGACCATATTTTTAGTCATCAACAAACCCTATAGAAGATTGTAGTAAAGTGATTTGTAGGTTATCGTTATTGACCGGGGATTGTGGGTACTCCTATTCTAAAGAGTAATAACAAATTTTAGTTAGTTTAATTAACAAGTAGGAAACAAGCATATTACACAAATTTAAGGGGATTTCAATTTTGGCGATTCGGATTTAAAAAAATAAAAATAAAAAGAAAGAAATAATAAAAATAAAAATAAGAATTAAAGAAATAAATATTACAATTGATCATCTTCTCTCCCAATTCAAAAAATCAAATTCATTAAATGACTAATCAAATTGCTTCAACATAGACAACGAATTTCATGCCTTAATTACATATCCGAATTGAATCAAAGTACAAGCCTAAAGAAATCATGCATCTTATAAATTCTAATGGAGATTGAGTTGTTGTTTCCAAGTCTTCCCAAGTACCATTGCAAGGAATTGGCGGTCCGATGACTAGGGCAAGGACAAAGAGGATGGAAGAGGCATTGCAAGGCTTGATTGTGGAAGTCCAATACAAAGAGGCCATTCTAGAAGATTCTAAGGCTAACTTCGGAGTTATCAAAGTTTCATCAAGGATGGTCAACTATCTTTTTATGCAAGAGATCAATTTGAATGCAAGGGTTAATTGGGAATTTTTATGTTCTAATTGTCCTTAGTTTTGAATTCTTTATTTTCTAAGGACTAATTAGACTTTCTTTATTTTTTCAAGGACTAATTAGAATTAATCTTGATCTAATTTGTCTATAAAAAGGCACCTCATTTTGTAATTGAGACACAATTGACAATTTACTTTTTATGAGAATTGAAGTTTCTTTAAGAACTTTGTTTTGTTTCATGTGTTCTAGTTTGAGTTCTTTATGAGATCCTTGTGAGTTCTTTATGAGTTCTTGTTTGAGTTCTTAAAGGAGGGCATGAATCTTCGACTTATCAAAGAAGTGATCATCGTTTGTGGCGTCTCAAGGTTGGGCTTTTAGGGATTTAGTTTCCTTAAGGTTCTAATCCGATCAACATCTTTTGTTCCCAAGTGATCTAACACTTTTTGAAGACATCGAATTCAAGGGTTCCTAGAATAGATCATCAAAAGATCTTCAAGAGGGTTCATATCATTCAAGAGGGATCATATCATTTGGTATTAGAGCACTAAGATTGCTGGAAAATACATCAAGAATGAAGTAATTCTTCAAAGATTTTGATTTGGGCGACATTCAAATTGAAGAACAACGGGGGTAGATCTTGCTTCCTAACAAAATTTCATACCAATTCAAAATCAAGGATGGTTGGAAACCAGGTTTTTCTTATATCAAACCCATTCTTGATACGTTCTTGATTAGAAACCATGAACAATCTTTGAACATCTTGCTGTTTTTCTTTTCTTTTCTTTTCTTTTAATGGTACCTTCATTTGAACATTCATTAGAGAAGAACCCAAGGAATTGTTGAAATACAATTCCGCCATTAAAGAAGACTAAGCCATCGTCAAAATTGTTGGAAAAAAAAAACTGTCATAGTTGAATTTCAGCCACAACGTGAACAATTTTTCTTGTTGATCCCAAGCGGTTTTTTTTTTTTACTTGTTGCTTAATTTCTTGAACAACGTCGTTCTTATATGATCAAGAACTAATCGTTTGCTGTAATTTAATCAACCCATCACCAACTTATTCTATGATCTTTAATGTTCTTTAATGTCCTTACCTTGAAATCAAAAGCTTTTGGGTGATAGTATACAAAACAACAATAACTTGCTGATTTTCACAACAACTTGCTAAATTTTTCTTGTTGTCTATCAATGTTGTCTTGCTAAAACTCCAGCATAGCACTCTAAATTTTGATTTGAGTTTGTTCTTTAAAAGGAATTTCAGCCACATCATCAATAGATATATATCTATATTTTTTTTTCTTGCTGGTTTTTCTTTTATTGTTGATTCATAACGTTTCTTGCTGGATTTTCATCATGTTTACTACGTTATCTTGCTGATATTCTTGCTTGCTGGTTCATAAATGTTTTTCTGCCAAAGATCATAACACATTATATAATTCAAGAACAAACCAAAGTGTTGTATCTGTTTTCATCAAATCACTCGACCAAAATTATTATCTATCTCAAATGATTTGTTGCTGAAAATTCAGACCAACGTGTGACATTGTTCATAATAGAAGCATGACCTCATGATTGCTGGAAATTCAGCAAACGCAATCAACGTTGTTGTATCTAATTCAGAAACTACGTTTTTGTTGTTGTGGTTCTTGGTTCTTGCTGAATTATCATGCTAATTAAAAAAAAAAAAAAAACTCTTCGAGTGCTACCTTAATTAAAGTTTTAATGAAAGTTTTTTTTGTTTGTTTTAATTAAAGTTCATCATCGAAGTTTTCATTAATGGACGCTCATTGAAATCTTTTAATGACACCACCATTGATGTTGCTGCCTTCATTAGATAGCTATTGAATAAAACTATTTATTGATTTATTTATTATTATTATTATTATTATTATTATTTTATTTTTTATTTTTTTTAATTATTGCTGATCTTGTTGGAAATTTCAGAATAACACATTTATTTTATTGCTGAATTTTAGCCATAACGTATACTTGTTGATTGGCTAGTTTGTTCTCAAACGTCCCATTACTGAAATTGACAGCAAATAACGTTTTTTTTTCTTTATCTCAGCCCCAACATCTTCTATTTGTTTCAAAAAAAGAGAAAAAAGAAAAGGATTGATATTCGTTGTTCGTAGTACAGAAAAATCGATAAAATTGGAGTTGCTAACTTCAAATGGCCATAACTTTTGATCCGGATATCGAAACGACTATTAGTGCATATCAAATCGAAGCTCTTTTTGAGATCTACAAGGTAATTAGGCATAGCCTTGTTCTACACCGTTTCGACCTCTAATTCCATTATTTTCATCACTTTTCGGGACTTACAAGATTATTGTATTCATTTGTTGTTTTCACTTACCGGGTTTCAACCATGAGTAAGGAAGGAGGAGAACCACATGAGACCGACCTAAAATTATTCATTAAAGCCGTTCATGACCAATTTAAATTGTTGAATTCAAGGTTGGACAATATGGAATCCTCTAATGAATCTAAACCATATCGAAGACATAAATTCGACGGAGAAGAAGATATTCATTCCGACGCTGAGAGAGTACATTATCGACGGGATAAGAAAGTAGATTTCAAAGAAGATAACAATTTGGGTAGCATAAAGATGAAGATTCTGACCTTTCACGAAAAGAATGATCCTGAATTATATTTGGAGTGGGAAAGAAAGGTTGAGCACATTTTTGATTGTCATAATTATTCCAAGGATAAAAAAATAAAGCTAGCCGCCGTGGAATTTAGAAACTATGCCAGTATATGGAGGGATCAATTGGTGATCAATAGGCACAGAAATGGTGAGAGACCTATTCGATCATGGGATGAGATGAAGTCAGTGATGCGTAAAAGATTTATTCCTAGCCATTACTATCGAGATTTGTATATCAAATTGCAAGGGTTGGTTCAAGGTTTCATGAGTGTAGAGGATTATTATAAAAAAATGGAGATTGCCATGATTAGAGCAAGCATAGAGGAAGATAGAGAAGCAACCATGACTAGATTCATTGTCGGATTGAATAAAGAGATTGCTGATGTGGTTGAGTTGCACCATTATGTGGAGATGGAAAAGTTACTGCACAAAGCCATTAAAGTGGAAAAGCAAATCAAGTCTAGAAGGTTTAGATCTGGAACATCTTCTAATAATCCGTGGAGATCAAATTGGAAGGACAACAAAATTCCTTTCAAACCAAAAGAAGACGTAAAGTCAAAGCCTTCGGTTTCGATTCCTAAAGATAAACCTGAAACAAAGTCTCTTATTAAGTCACGTCAGATTAAGTGTTTTAGGTGCCAAGGGTTCGGACACATTGCTTTTGAATGCCCAAACAAAAGGGTTATGGTTGTATTGGCAAACAGAGACATTGAAAGTGCTAGTTCAAGTGACAACGAGATGCCTACATTAGAGGATTGTTCTGATGTTGAAGTAGAAGAGCCTGTGCATGGTGATTTACTTGTTACCAGGAGAGCTTTGAGTATACAGCCTAAGGATGAAGGAGATGAGGAGCAACGTGAGCATATTTTTCACACAAGATGCCACGTGAAGGATAAAGTCTGTACATTGATTATTGATAGTGGGAGTTGTACCAATGTTGCTAGTACTTTGTTGGTAAAGAAGTTGAATTTGAAATGGCAGAAACATCCAAAATCATATAAGCTACAATGGCTGAATGATTGTGGAGAAGTGTAGGTAAACAAGCAAGTTCGGGTTCCTTTCTCAATAGGCAAGTATGTGGATGAGGTTATTTGTGATGTGGCACCGATGCATGCTGGTCATATATTGCTCGGTCGACTGTGGTAATTTGATAGGAGAGTGTCGCATGATGGGTATAAAAACCGTTATTCTTTTGTAATGAACAATCAGAAAATTGTATTAGCCCCTCTCAAACCTTTGCAAGCTTATGAGGACCAGGTCAGGATAGCAAGTGAGTGCAAAATGAGAGAGAAACAGAGGTGTGAGCAAAAAGGAGAGTAGAGTGAACAACATGGAAAGAAGAATAAAGTACTAAATGTACTTGCTGAAAAACATGATGTTAAAAGTGTAATGATAACAAGGCCACAAGTTCTAGTTCTTATGTACAAAGATGTTTATTTTTCCACTGACGATCTTAACTTATCTTTGCCTAGTGTTGTTGTGTCTTTATTGTAGGATTTTGAGGATCTTTTTCCCGAGGAGATTCCACATGATTTACCTCCTTTAAGAGGAATTGAGCACCAAATAGATTTCATATCTGGTTCTGCTATACCAAATAGACCTGCTTATAGAGCTAATCCCGAGGAAACAAAGGAGATACAGAGGCAAGTGGATGAACGGATGCAGAAGGGATTTGTAAGGGAAAGTCTCAGCCCATGTTCGGTTCCTGTTCTCTTAGTACCAAAGAAAGATGGAACATGGCGCATGTGTGTGGATTGTCGAGCTATTAATAAAATAACGATAAAATATAGGCATCCTATCCCTAGGTTAGATGATATGTTTGATGAATTGCATGGCTCTCATTTATTTTCTAAAATTGATCTAAAGAATGGGTATTATCAAATTCGCATGAAAGAGACAGATGAATGGAAAACTGCATTTAAAACTAGATATGGGTTGTATGAATGGTTAGTAATGCTCTTCGATTTAACTAATGCACCTAGTACATTCATGAGATTAATGAACCATGTCTTGCGTGCTTTCATGGGAAAATTTGTGGTAGTTTACTTTGATGATATTTTAGTCTCTAGCAAAAATGTTGATGACCATGTGAAGCATTTGCAAGCTGTGTTTAGTGTGTTAAGAGAACACCAATTATATGTTAATCTTAAGAAATGCACATTTTGTATGGAATCTGTTGTGTTTCTTGGATTTGTTGTTAGTTCGCAGGGAATTAGTGTTGATGAGGAAAAGGTAAGGGCAATAAAGGATTGGCCTACACCTAAGAATGCCAACGAGGTAAGAAGTTTCCATGGTTTAGCAAGTTTTTATCGAAGGTTTGTTAAGGATTTTAGTTCTATTGTTACACCTTTGAATGAACTTGTTAAAAAGAATGTTATTTTTAATTGGGTTAATATGCATGATCAGGCTTTCCAAACTTTGAAAGATAAGTTAACTAATGCACATTTGTTGTGTTTGCCTAACTTTGATAAAGCTTTTGAAATAGAGTGTGATGCATCTGGGATTGGAGTAGGAGCTGTTTTGATGTAGGATTCTAAGCCAATAACTTATTTTAGTGAAAAGCTAAATGGGGCAGCATTGAATTATCCTACTTATGACAAAGAGCTTTATGCATTAGTGAGAACTCTTCAACCATGGCAACATTATTTATGACCAAGGGAATTTATCATTCATTCTGATCATTAGAGCTTGAAATTCCTGAAGACCCAAGGTAAGCTTAATAAAAGACATGCTAAATGGTTGGAGTTTATAGAAACATTTCCTTATGTAATTAAATATAAACGTGGGAAGGAAAACATTGTGACCGATGCATTATCAAGAAGGTACGTATTACTTACTTTATTGCAAACTAAACTACTTGGTTTTGAATTAATTAAAGATTTGTATGCCAATGATTCTGATTTCAGCCAAGTATGGAATGCATGTGCTAAGTGTGCCTTTGGTGACTTTTATAGGGATGAAGGATTTCTTTTCAAGAAAGATAAATTGTGCGTGCCTAATTGTTCTGTTCGTGAATTACTTGTAAGGAAAAGTCATGGGGGAGGTTTAATGGGTCACTTTGGTGTCCTAAAAACTTTAGATATCTTATGTGAGCATTTTTATTGGCCCCATATAAAGCATGATGTTCAATCTGTTTGTGACAAGTGCATTACATGTAGGCAAGCAAAGTCTAAAATTCGACTGCATGGCTTGTATACCCCTTTGCCTGTACCTAATCAGCCTTGGACTGATATTTCTATGGATTTTGTTTTAGGATTGCCAAGGACTCAAAATGGTAAATATAGTATATTTGTTGTTGTTGATAGATTTAGTAAGATGGCCAATTTTATTGCATGTACTAAAACCAATGACGCAATATATATTGCTGATTTGTTCTTCAAGGAGGTAGTTCGATTGCATGGGCTACTTAAATCAATTGTTAGTGATAGAGATGTTAAGTTCCTTAGTTATTTTTGGCGTACTTTATGGAGTAAATTAAGAACTAAACTTCTATTTTCTACTGTTGCACATCCTCAAACGGATGGCCAAACTGAAGTAGTTAATAAGACACTCACTACCTTGTTGCGTGCTATCATTCAAAAAAATTTAAAACAATGAGAGAAGTGTTAACCACATATTGAGTTCGCATATAATAGGACTATTCATTCAACTACTTCATTTTCTCCATTGGAGATTGTTTATGGTTTTAATCCTTTAACGCCTATGGATATTTTACCTTTACCTACTAATGAACATGCTAATCTTGATGGTAAGAAAAAGGCAGATTTTGTGAAAGATTTACATGTCAAAGTTCGAGCCAACATTGATAGGAAGAATAAGCAATATGCTTAGCAAGCCAATAAGGGCCGCTTGAAAGTTATTTTCCACCCTAGAATTGGGTTTGGGTACACTTGCGTAAGCAACGAATTCCTACCCAGAGGAAATCAAAATTGCAGCCTCGAGGAGATGGTCCATTTCAAGTCTTGGAACGGATCAATGATAACGCCTACAAACTCGATTTGCCAAGTGATTATGGTAATGTTAGTGCAACTTTTAATGTTGCTTATTTATCCTTGTTTAATGCAGGTGATTCGAGGACGAATCTTTTCGAAGAGGGGGAGAATAATAAAGATCGAGTTGTTGTTTCCAAGTCTTTTCAAGAACCATTGCAAGGCTTGATTGCAAGGTAGTGAGTGTCTATTCATATTGAGTTCGCATATAATAGGACTATTCATTCAAGTCCTAGGACAAGGACAAAGAGGATAGAAGAGGCATTGCAATGCTTGATTGTGGAAGTCCAATACAAAGAGGCCATTCTAGAAGATTCTAAGGCTAACTTCGGAGATATCAAAGTTTCATCAAAGATGGTCAACTATCTTTTTATGCAAGAGATCAATTTGGAATATCAATTTGAATGCAAGGGTTAATTAAAAATTTTTATGTTCTAATTGTCCTTAGTTTTGAATTCTTTATTTCCTAAGGACTAATTAGACTTTCTTTATTTTTTCAAGGATTAATTAGAATTAATCTTAATCTAATTTGTCTATAAAGGGCACCTCATTTTGTAATTGAGACACAATTGACAATTTACTTTATGAGAATTGAAGTTTCTTCAAGAACTTTGTTTTGTTTTATGTGTTCTAGTTTGAGTTCTTTATGAGATCCTTATGAGTTCTTTATGAGTCTTATTCAAGTTCTTGAAGGAGGGCATGAATCTTCGACTTATCAAAGGAGTGATCATCCTTTGTGGCGTCTCAAGGTTCTAATCCGATCAACATCTTTTATTCCCAAGTAATCTAACACATTTTGAAGACATCGAATTCAAGGGTTCCTAGAAGAGATCTTCAAGAGGGTTTATATCATTCAAGAGGGATCATATCAAATTCCTTCTTAGATAAACCCTAGGGTTTTGGAAAAGTCCATCACCTAGTTATTTTGATTAAGCAATCAAGTTAATACTCAACGTATCCTTACAACTTCTTAAATAAATCATTAAGATTAAAAGGATTTATGATTCAATAACTTACTCTTCAAACCTATGGAAAAGTCCATGGTTAAAGAACATGCAATTTTCATATCACAACTATTGTTCATAGTTTTTTACCACTTTTAAATCATATCCGAAATCAATTAGGTGATTAGAGATACAATTATGGCTTCAATGACTGTTAATATCAAAGTTTTCAATATGACCGAACTGAAAATTCAGCATACATAATTAAAATTCACTGATTCATGTGTCTACATATCACCAATCTGAAAACATCAATTAATGAATCTGAAAGTCACTAACTCATTGAATTAAAAAATTTCATCTTAAGAATCCAACAAGATGTTCTTTAATCCAATAGCAACCAGCGTTGAAATAATGAAAATAAATAAAAGTCATAAGGGTTACACTTTTTAACACAACCAAAGAAGTTTGAGTTGTGTTGGTGGTGATTGCCTCATGGCGATGATGTTGATGATTGAAAACAAATACTAGCAGCAACTTCTCCTTCTTCTTGGCAATAACTCGTTGGTCCCTAGTTCCCCAAGTTTCAGCCACTTCTTTCCTAAAGAAAAGATTAAAATAAAATAATAGAGAGAGAGAGAGAGTGAGAGAGAGACACTCTCCAAGTCTCTTCCTTTTTTTTTTCTTCTACACGTTATTTTTTCCTT
Source organism: Akebia trifoliata (assembly GCF_017979445.1). Classification (NCBI taxonomy): domain Eukaryota; kingdom Viridiplantae; phylum Streptophyta; class Magnoliopsida; order Ranunculales; family Lardizabalaceae; genus Akebia; species Akebia trifoliata. The sequence continues at coordinate 11,113,737 of NC_141383.1, read as the reverse complement.
CTTAGAAAGCCTACAAAATCTCCTAAAAATATTCTAAATCTTATCCTC